>NC_135954.1:113075586-113121509 GCF_053455715.1 Rhinoraja longicauda | reverse complement strand
GGGGAAGGTGCTAGAGCAATGCAGGAGATGTTTGGACCCAACGGGTCCACCCTTTTGTAGTGAAATACTAGAGAGCTTTACTGTTGTTGAGAGGGCAAGGTTTTGTCACCCAGAGGTTGGTGGGTGCCAGGAATGCACTGCCGGGTGTCGTGGTGGAGGCAGACACGATAGTGGCGTTTCTCCATTCCTCCAATTTGACGACTTTGAAAAACTCATCCACGCATTCATTTCCTCCCGCCTAGACTACTGCAACTCCCTATGCACTGGGATCAGCCAATCATCCCTGTCCCGTCTGCAATTGGTCCAAAACGCCGCAGCGAGACTCCTGACGGGTACCCGTAAAAGGGACCACATCACCCCGATTCTGGCCTCTCTCCACTGGCTCCCAGTACGGTACAGAATCAACTTCAAGCTCCTCCTATTCACATACAAAGCCCTAAACAGGCTCCCCCCCCCCCCCCCCCCCCCCCATATATCACAAATCTTCTAACCCACCACTCTATCTCCAGGTCCCTCAGGTCGGCCGACTTGGGGCTACTGACTATCCCGCGGTCTAGGCTTAAGCTCAGGGGTGACTGCGCTTTTGCGGTTGCAGCTCCTAGACTGTGGAACAGCATCCCTCTCCCCATCAGAACTGCCCCCTCCAACGACTCCTTTAAGTCCAGGCTCAAAACCTATTTCCACTCCCTAGCGTTCGAGGCCCTCTGAGGGGGCGCTGTGAACTGTGTATGTATGTGCTGTTATGTTTGTGTGCCATTGTATGTTCGTTCTTAGTACCTGCACTGATGTACAGCACTTTGGTCAACGTGGGTTGTTTTTAAATGTGCTATACAAATAAAATTGACTTGACTTGGCGTTTGAAAGACTTTTGATTAGGCACGTGGGTATGCAGGGAATGAAGGGATATGGATTATGTGCAGGCAGATAAGAGTTGGTGTTCGGAACATATTATGCAGAGACATTGTGGGCTGAAGGGCCTGCTCCTGTGTTGTACTGTTCTATGATCAAGGCATCTGTTGTATTTGTGTGGTCTAATTTGTTGGGATGGTTTTTGTTGGGATGGTTTTTCACTGTATATCAGCGCACGCGACAATAAAAACCAATAATAGTGCCAATCATTGAAAGGCCGAGTAGACTTGCTTCGATTGACTCTTGCTTCTATTTATGTAATGCTATTAAGCATTCTGTGCAAACTAGATGTGTAGGAAAAAAACTGCAGATGCTGGTTTAAATCGAAGGTAGACGCAAAATGCTGGAGTAACTCAGCACGTCAGGCAGCATCTGGGGAGAGAAGGAATGGGTGACGTTTCGGGTCGAGACCCTTCTTCAGGTAATCCCTTCTTTCCCTCTCTATCCCCTCCCCCTTCCCAGTTCTCCCACTAGTCTTCCTGTCTCCGACTACATCCTATCTCCGTCCCGCCCCCTCCCCGACATCAGTCTGAAGAAGGGTCACCCATTCCTTCTCTCCCCAGATGCTGCCTGACCCGCTGAGTTACTCTGGTATTTTATGTCTCTACTGTGCAAACGAGTCACCATGGCCGAAGTCACCGTGGACCCAAAGCTGTGAGCCGATGAAGCTTCAAACATTTGATTTGTTCTCGACCTTGTTGAGGAGATTGGCATGCAAATCCCGATTGCTTTCCATGGTTTTGTGGCTAACCGCAGAGAGAAAATGAGTGCATGGTTTGATTCAAGGCATCCACTGTATGAAAGTTCCTGTTCACTTCTCAGCCCCGTCCTTGAAAGGATTGCTTTCGTTGTCAAGATAACTCTGTGAACAATTTGGGGTTTTGGCAAAGACTTGACATGAGGTTGCATTGTGGGACGTACCACCAGATTCAAGACCGCCACTCCCTTGCTCCTCACGGTACCCGCCTAACCCAATCTGCTTCTCTCTTTCCTACTCCCACCCCTATATCTTTTTAAATCTCAGCTTCAGTGGAGCAACAGATTTACGCTTTATGTTTAATTACAATAGGTGCAGGAGGAGGCCATTCGGCCCTTCGAGCCAGCACCGCCATTCACCGTGATCATGGCGGATCATCCACAATCAGTAACCCGTTCCTGCCTTCTCCCCATACCCCCTGACTCCGCTATCTTTAAGAGCTCTATCTAGCATCCAGAGAATTGGCCTCCACTGTCTTCTGAGGCAGAGAATTCCACAGATTTACAACTCTCTGAGTGAAAAAGGTTTTCTTCATCTCCGTTCTAAATGGCCTACCCCTTATTCTTAAACTGTGGCCCCTGGTTCTGGACTTCCCCCAACATTGGGAACATGTTTCCTGCCTCTAGCGTGTCCAATCCCTTAATAATCTTATATGTTTCAATAAGATCCCCTCTCATCCTTCTAAATTCCAGTGTATACAGGCCTAGTCACTCCACTCTTTCAACATACGACAGTCCCGCCATTCCGGGAATTAACCTAGTGAACCTACGCTGCACTCCCTCAAGAGCAAAAATGTCCTTTCTCAAATTTGGGGACCAAAACTGCACACAGTACTCCAGGTGCGGTCTCACTACAACTGCAGAAGGACCTCTTTGCTCCTATACTCAACTCCTCTTGCCATAAAGTCCAACATGCCATTAGCTTTCTTCACGGCCTGCTGTACCTGCATGCTAACTTTAAGTGGCTGATGAACAAGGACACCCAGATCTCTTTGTACTTCCCCATTTCCTAACTTGACATGTTGCAAGGTGACTTTATGGTGGGCGTATGTGCTGGGACCTTGCTCTCGGGCATTTAATGGCCATGATGCTTTTGCCACTCTGGCTGGCTGGGACCTTGCCCATTACCAGAGAGTTCTTCAAACAACAGAGGCAAGTCGAAAAGCCAGTGTGGTCTGAAGAAGGGTGTCGACCCTGAAACGTCACCCATTCCTTCTCTCCAGGGATGCTGCATCCCCAGCTGTGATACTCCAGCTTTTTGTGTCTATCTTTGGTGTAAACCAGCATCTACAGTTCTTTCCTACACACATTTCCAAGACTTGGGTTCATTTCACAAGGGTCACCTTGGCTTGTGCTCTGACAAACGGCATAAATTAAAACCAAGACGAGCTGGAAAAATAAAAGGCAACTGGTTCTACTTTTGCATTAAACTCCTTAATTATTATCAGATGTGGCATCATATGTAATTAGACATGCCAGTCTCTTTCTCTGTTATTTTGGGTGAAACGTTTTACAGAAAGTGCAGAGGAGAATTGAAAAATAAGTTAGTCGCGGTAAGAACATAGCACGCTACAGACCAAAAACACGCCCTTTGGCCCACAATGCTGCCGAACATGATGGTTAATTGGCTTCTTTAATTACCTCTAATGTTGGGAGTGGATACTCCTTCTGCAGTTGTACAGGGCCCTAGTGAGACCGCACCTGGTGTACTGTGTGCAGTTTTGGTCTCCAAATTTGAGGAGGGATATTTTTGCTATTGAGGGCGTGCAGAGTAGGTTTACTAGGTTAATTCCCGGAATGGCGGGACTGTCATATGTTGAAAGACTGGAGCGACTAGGCTTATACACTGGAATTTAGAAGGATGAGAGGGGATCTTATTGAAACATATAAGATTATTAAGGGGTTGGACACGTTAGAGGCAGGAAACATGTTCCCAATGTTGGGGGAGTCCAGAACCAGGGGTAGGTCATTTAGAACTGAGATGAGGAAAAACCTTTTCAGTCAGAGAGTTGTAAATCTGTGGAATTCTCTGCCTCAGAAGGCAGTGGAGGCCAATTCTCTGAATGCATTCAAGAGAGAGCTAGATAGAGCTCTTAAGGATAGCGGAGTCAGGGGGTATGGGGAGAAGGCAGGAACGGGGTACTGATTGAGAATGATCAGCCATGATCACATTGAATGGTGGTGCTGGCTCGAAGGGCCGAATGGCCTCCTCCAGCACCTTTTGTATATTGTCAGGGGCATCTCTTATCTACCATTGCATAATCCCCATTCCCCACATGCCTATCTAAAAGCCTCATAAATGCCACTATTGTACTTGCCTCACCCACCACCAAAGATACTAGAGAAGCAAGATTGACCACTCGACCCTAAAAACTGTAGCATGTCACGGCGCCATTTTAGTAGGCGGAAACTTGCAGAAACATTTTAAAAGAAAAATATCAAAAATCTGTGAATTGATAGATGAGAAATATGCTGCATTTTAATGGTATCATCACACATACTGTTCCCCCACAACACTGATTACACTGTGAGAGGCAGAGTGAACGGCGGGGTTTGCTTACTAAAATGGCGGATGTTACGCTCCTTTGCGGACTACACTTCAGTAAAGGCGATTTCGACGGAGTGGTTCCTCTTGCTTCTCTAGTATCCTTGCCTACCACAGCTGGTAGTGTGTTTTATGCACTCACCACCCTGTGAGATTTAACACCCATCTCCTTCAAATTTTTGCCCCTCTCATCTTCAAACTATGCCCTCCAGTATTTGATTTCTCCATCCTGAGCAAAAGTTCCTTACTGTCGATGCCTCTCATAATTTTATATACTTCTCATCGACCCCCGTTTTTTCCCGAGAAATCAATCCAATCTGTTCAACTGTAAGGAGGACGAGGAGAGAGGTATTTACTCCCAGCTTCACCCATGTCTCTCTATCCTTCTATTCTTTCTGAGAATTGCAGTCCTAGGTCTTCTTCTTGCGTTATGCGTGCACAGCCTAAAGTTGTAGGCCAAGGGTAGACATCCAGGCCAGGGCAGCATCAGTTGCTGGGTCACCAGGGAAGAGCCTCAGTGAGCAGCCATTCACGACGTGTGGGATGGTCTGGTCAGGATATCCTCAGTCGCAAGCAGGACTTCAGTCCTAGTTATATTGTCCCTCCCCCCCCCCTTATTTCTCAGCCTCTTGTCTTCTTTTCATCCCTGGCCTTTTGTCTTGTTCTTGTTGCACGCAGGCTGGCGCTGAAGAATTATGAATGAAATTGTACGTGTCATCATCAGTGGATAGGAAAAAAAACTGCAGATGCTGGTTTCAATCGAAGGTAGACGCAAAATGCTGGAGTAACTCAGCGGGTCAGGCAGCATCTCGGGAGAGAAGGAATGGGTGCCCAGTCTGAAGAAGTCTGACGATGGGTCTCGACCAGAAACGTCACCTATCCCTTCTCTCCGGAGATGCTGCCTGACCCGCTGAGTTACTCCAGCATATTTGTGTCTACCTTTAATCATCAGTGGGCACGGATATCTCCAATTTCTGGCCTCATGCTGGGCGGAAGGTAAAAATGGTTCGGCCTTGGATTTTACGCTGGCGATTTCTCCAGAGGTGTCCTGGGGCTGGGATAATTGACTCTGGGATCAATAACCGTCTTCGTTTGTGGTTTTGATGTGCTTCCCAGCAGCTGAAGTGCGCTCCTTTGATGTCCATTGACTTCATTTTTCCCAGATAACCTTAACACAGCACCTGGTCAAATGCTGCATTGATGTCAAAGGGCAGTCACTCTCACCTGGCCTCTGGAAATCAAATCTTCAATCCACATTGACAGGCACACAGGCTCCATGCAAGGAATGGAGGGATATGGGTCATGCACAGGCAGATGAGATCAGTTTAGCGTCATGTTTGGCACAAGCATTGTGGGCCGAAGGGTCCATCCATGTGCTGTCTTGTACTGTGCGCAGTTTTGGTCTCCAAATTTGAGGAAGGACATTCTTGCTATTGAGGGCGTGCAGCATAGGTTCACCAGGTTAATTCCCAGAATGGCGGGACTGTCGTATGTTGAAAGACTGGAGCGACTAGGCTTGTATACACTGGAATTTAGAAGGATGAGAGGGGATCTTATTGAAACATATAAGATTATTAAGGGACTGGACACGCTAGAGGCAGGAAACATGTTCCCCATGTTGGGGGAGTCCAGAACCAGGGGCCACAGTTTAAGAATAAGGGGTAGGCCATTTAGAACGGAGATGAGGAAAAACCTTTTCAGTCAAGAGAGTTGTATATCTGTGGAATTCTCTGCCTCAGAAGGCAGTGGAGGCCAATTCACTGGATGCTTTCAAGAGAGAGCTAGATAGAGCTCTTAAAGATAGCGGAGTCAGGGGGTATGGGGAGAAGGCAGGAACGGGATACTGATTGAGAATGATCAGCCATGATCACAGTGAATGGCGGTGCTGGCTCGAAGGGCCGAATGGCCTCCTCCTGCTCCTGTTGTCTGTTGTCTATTGTGCTATGATCTGCGTCCAATCCGTGTTTGTGGCTGGACTGGAATAACTTGACTGGACTAAAAAAGACACAAAGTGCTGGAGTAACTCAGTGGGTCAAGCCACAACCCCGGAGAAGATGGATAGATAACGTTTGGGGTCGAGACCCCTTCTGCAGACCCTTTATTTCCAGCAGGCGGCGTGACATTGACCGTCCTGACCTCTCTACCCCCCCCCCCCCCCCCCCTCCTCACCCACTCGAATCTCACTCACCCCCTCTGGAAGCACTCCTCCTTCATTTTGACCAGCTATTGCTGGAGTGGGGATCTCCAGTACCTTGGCTGGGATGTAATCTAGCCCCCCCCAGCCTCTGCTGGTTCCAGCGCTCCCAGCAGTGGCTTGGTATCACGTGTAATTCATTGAGCTGTGTGGAGCTTGGACTCTCTGTGATGGTGGGAATCTCAGGGGGAGGCCGAGATGGATCGGTACCTCTGTCTTGAAATGCTTCAGCCTTTTCTCCAGCACTGACGAGGCTGAGCCCTGCCATTGTCCGGGATAGAAGTGTACAATGGAGTCATCCATCAGCTGTTACTTGACAAAATGTGGCAGCACAGCACAGCTTCAGTCCCGTCCGTAGGTCGTGAGGTTGCTCAGCTCTGTCACAAATAGTTCACAAATAGTTATTTACTCACTGCCGCTGCCTCACAGCACCGGAGGCCCAGGTTTGATCCTGACCCTGGGTGCTTTCTGTGTAGAAACCATAGAAAATAGGTGCAGGAGGAGGCCATTTGGCCCTTCGAGCCAGCACCGCCATTCATTGTAATCGTGGCTGATCATCCACAATCAGTAACCCATGCCTGCCTTCTCCCCATATTCCTCGATTCCGCTAGCCCCTAGAGCATTCAAGAGAGAGCTAGATAGAGCTCTTAAGGATAGCAGAGTCAGGGGTTATGGGGAGAAGGCAGGAACGGGGTACTGATTGAGAATGATCAGCCATGATCACATTGAATGGCGGTGCTGGCTCGAAGGGCCGAATGGCCTCCTCCTGCACCTATTGTCTATTGTCTAACTCTCTTTTAAATCCATCCAGTGAATTGGCCTCCACTGCCTTCTGTGGCAGAGAATTCCACAAATTCACAACTCTCTGGGTGAAGAAAGTTTCTTCTCAGCTCAGCTTTAATTTGCAGAGAGTGTTTGCACGTTCTCCATGTAACCATCATCATCATCATCATATATCTACAGCCGGAAACAGGCCTTTTCGGCCCTCCAAGTCCGTGCCGCCCAGTGATCCCCGTACATTAACACTATCCTACACCCACTAGGGACAATTTTTACATTTACCCAGCCAATTAACCTACATACCTGTACGTCTTTGGAGTGGGTTTCATCCAGGTTTCATCCAGGAGCTCCGGTCTCCTCCCGCAATGGTGTTTTATTTGTTAATATATATGCAGCTACACCACGAAATTCCTCTTGCACATGTTCCACGTGCAGGTGCCACCACTTTTGGCACAATTATTCAAAGTCTAAAGTGCGGCCGGCCGGCCGGCACACTCTGGACGTACTGGAGCAGTCTCCACGCACCCACGTCCCTTTCCTGGTCTGGCCATCTCTGTGTCCCATCTCTGGGGCACCTCACACAGAAAACACATCCCAAAATACATGTGTGTTTGGCAGGTTACATGGCCTCTGTAACTTGCCCCCTGGCATGTAGGGAGTGGATGCAAAGGTGGCATAATATAGGACAGGTGTGAACGGGTGGTCGATGGTCGGTGTGGATTCAGTGGGCCGAAGGGCCTGTCTCTATCTCTCGACTAAACTTTATGTCGAAACGAAGAACTGCAGATGCTGGTTGATGCGCGAAAGGACATAAAGTGCTGGAGTGACTCAGAGTAGAATGCTAGAGGATCTCTGAAGAACACGGATAGTATCGTTTCGAGTCGAGACCCTTCTTCAGACCGAATACTTGGCCTTGTATACACTGGAATTTAGAAAGATGAGAGGGGATCTTATTGAAACATATAAGATTATTAAGGGATTGGACACGCTAGAGGCAGGAAACATGTTCCCAATGTTGGGGGAGTCCAGAACCAGGGGCCACATTTTAAGAATAAGGGGTAGGCCATTTAGAACAGAGATGAGGAGAAACTTTTTCACTCGGATAGTCGTAAATCTGTGGAATTCTCTGCCGCAGAAGGCAGTGGAGACCAATTCTCTGGATGCTTTCAAGAGAGAGTTAGATAGAGCTCTTAATGATAATGGAGTAAGGGGATATAGGGAGAAGGCAGGAACAGGGTACTGATTGAGAATAATCAGCCATGATCACATTGAATGGCTGTGCTGGCTCGAAGGGCCGAATGGCCTCCTCCTGCACCTATTGTCTATTGAATTTAAACTAAACTGTCTTGCAGCTTCATGAGGCTGCGCTCATTATTTTTATGTCTGCTGTTTCCTTCAGTCTCATGCACTCATTATTGAACTGGCCTTCCTGATCAAACATGCTTTTTACAACCCACATTCACCCTGTTATATTCCCTTAAATAGTTCCAAAGTTTTCTACTATCATTTTAGTTTAGGGATACAGTTTCGGAAACAGGCCCTATCGGCCCACCGGGTCCGTGCCGACCAGCGATCCCCGCACATTAACACTATCCTACACCCACTAGGGACAATTTTTACATTTACCAAGCCAATTAACCTACAAACCTGTACGTCTTTGGAGTGTGGGAGGAAACCGAAGATCTCGGAGAAAACCCACGCAGGTCACGGGGAGAACGTACAAACTCCGTACAGACAGCACCCGTAGTCGGGATGGAACCCGGGCCTCCGGCGCTGCATTCGCTGTAAGGCAGCAACTCTACCGCTGTGCCACCGTGACCACCCGCATGTCTCTTAATAATAGTTTATTATGTTTTCCCTGGGACTGATGTTTAGTTAACCAGCCTGTTATTCCTTGCCTGTGTGAGGCATATTGGGTGACCTGGAGATTGTCACTATCCAAAGTTATATTTAGTCACTAGTTCCTTGTTCCTTGAATGTGTGTCACAGATAGACAGGGTGGTCAAGAAAGCTTTTGGTATTGGCCTTCTTCAGTTAGAGTACTGAGTATAGAAGATAGACGCAAAGTGCTCGAGTAACTCAGCGGGTCAGGCAGCATCTCTGGAAAGAAGGAATGGGTGAAGTTTTGGGTCGAGACCCTTCTTCAGACTCTGAAGTTGGGATGTTATGTTACCGTTGTACAAGATGTTGGTGATGCTGAATTCGGAGTATTGCATTCATTTTGGTTACCCTGCTGTGGGAAGGATGTTGGTAAGCTGGAAAGAGTGCAGAGCAAAATACTATTTTACTAGACCAAGTGGACCCATTGGGCCCAAACCTGCATTGGTACAGCACCCTCTCTTCTCTCCCTCCCCCTCCCTCCCCCCTTGCCCTCTCCCCCCTCCCCGCTCCCCCTCTCCTCCCCCTCCCTCCTCCTCCTCTCCCCTCTATCCCCCTCCCTCCCCCTCCCCTCCTCCTCTCCCCAGCACCCTCTCCTCTCCCACTCCCCCTCCCCCCATCCCCCCTCCCTTCCACCCTCCCCCACTTCCCCCATCCACCCTCCCTGCTCCCCTCCCCTCCCCCCTACCCCCACTCCATCCCCCTAAACCCCCCTTATCCTTCCTCCTCCCCCCTCCTTCCCTCCACCCCCTCCCTCCCTCCCTCCCTCCCCTCCCCCCCTTCCCTAGGAGATAGATTTAACCTTTAAAATGTGAATAACTTTAAAAATACAACACCGATTTCAATGAAACTTCTTCCATTAGCACCAAAGGGACGACGGTGAGTAAGGTGGGCCTAAAATTGTCGCGCTATCGTGTACCGTTTTGGCTGTAGTTCAGGAACAAACAAACAAACAAACGAGAGTTTTAGTATATAGATGTTGCCAGGCCTTCAGGGCTTGAGCTATCGGGAGAGGTTGGGCAGGCTCGGACTGTATTCCTTGGAGCGCAGGAGGCTGAGAGGGTGATCGTACAGAGGTGTATAATTTGATGAAGGGATTAGATATGGCGAATGGACTATTCTGTGTTTTAAAAAAAAAGCTAGTTCTGCATGCCTGCACCTGGCCCGTATCCCTCCACGCGTCACCTATCCATGTTCTCCAGAGATGCTGCATGACCCGCTGAGGTACTCCACCATCTTGTGGCATAGGTTGAAGATGAGGGACGAGCTTTCGAGGGGATCTGAGGAGTAAATACTTCAAATTTGACATTTGGGATGCACTGTCTGAGATGGTGACAGGGACAGATAGTCTCGCACCTTAGTTTACTTGAGTTTATTAATGGTCACGGGTACCGAGGTCAAAGGAAAGGCTGCATATGAATACAACCAAACTGTCCACAATGCACAGATAAAGGATTAAAGGGGACAACATGTAGCACAAAGATATAACATATCTGGACAAGCGAGATGCAGGAAAAATGTTCCCAATGTTGGGGGAGTCCAGAACCAGGGGTCACAGTCTAAGAATAAAGGGGAGGCCATTTAAAACTGAGGTGAGAAAAAAACTTCTTCACCCAGAGAGTTGTGAATTTGTGGAATTCTTTGCCACAGAGGGCAGTGGAGGCCAATTCACTGGATGAATTTAAAAGAGAGTTCGATAGAGCTCTAGGGGCTAGTGGAATCAAGGGATATGGGGAGAAGGCAGGCACGGGTTACTGATTGTGGATGATCACAATGAATGGCAGTGCTGGCTCGAAGGGCCAAATGGCCTCCTCCTGCCCCTATTTGCCATGTCCATGTCTATGTCTAACATTGAAGCCCGATGAAGTTCGATTAAAGATAGTGCAAAGGTCTCCAACGAAGTGGACAGGAGGTCAGGACCGCACTGTGAAGGGTGATTGCACAAGGCATCTGACCAAGCACTGGAATTGGAAGGCAGGAGAGCTTACTGACTAATAGCTTTCAAATGGGATTACTGTAGATAGGTTCTTACACGGTATCTCTATGAGGGCCTAGCTCTGGGCTCTATGGCTCAATGAATTTAAGCAGGTAATGGGTGGAAATGGTTTCAAGATTACACTTGGATTCACCGAATGCAGAGTCCGACACTTGAGTGGTGAAGATTAGGCCGAAGCACGCCCAGCTATGCACTGTCAGAAATACCGTGCCGATAATCTTCCCTCCAGAGACTCCACTATTACATGTTTCCTGCCTCTAACGTGTCCAATCCCTTAATAATCTTTCCACCCAACGGGTCCACGGCTCGCTCTGGCCGACACGATGGCAGCCCGTGGCTGCGGTGAGTGGCTCCCTCTCCCCTTTCCTCCCCCCTCCTCGCCCGCCCACGGCCCCGGGGGACACTCCCCGGCCGGCAACAGGCCCACGGGTCGTCAGTTGGGGGAGGGTTGCCGGGCCCGCGGGAGAGGCTTGCACCCAACGGGGGTTGCCGCGCCCGCAGAAGAGGCTTGCACCCAACGGGCCCACGCCCGGCTATCGTTTATATAGCTGTGGCTGTGAACTGTGCCAAATATTAAAGAGATATGTGTGGGAACGTTCAAGGATGAGCTCATAAAGAACCTTTAAGCATATCAAAGGATAGATGAAGACTATTGATGGACACAGCAATGACTCTGCACAGAGTACAGTTACCTCATGTCAAGCTGTGCAGAACTCTCATTGTTGTATACCTGTATTTAATGCCATGCAAAAAACCGAATAAATCCTACTAACTCAGCTGTTAAACTGGATTTCTTTCTGAATAGATCCATCAAATGTTTGTGGTAGCCATGCGTGTAGATCAATCTTGTGTCTGCCTGAGCGTGGCTGGTTGAGTGTGGCCATGTGTCGACTGTACATCGATTGCACTCGCCTCTTGCAGTGAGAATGGTGTTTGTGCTAGATGGTCAGCAGATAAGGTTAAGAAGTGTGGATAAATATTGAAATGTAAGTTTGAAACTCTTGTGGTAAACCAAGCGTTGTGAATCAAACGGGTTTTATTAACGAAGCAGTGGTTGAACATACGCGCGCTCAGTTATAATATAATAATAATAATAAAGTATAAAGTATCTTTATTGCCATCCAAAAACATGTTTTTGGACGAAATTACGTTCCCCACAGTCAACAATGAGAGGCAATAAAAAGAAAGCAATAAAACACACAATCACAAAAACCAACATAAAACAAAAAACATCCATCACAGTGAGTCTGCTCCAGTCACCTCCTCGCTGTGATGGAAGGCAAGAATGTCTTCTCTCTTCCCCGCCGTCTTCTCTCTTCCCTGCCGTTAGGAGAACAGTTAGGTGCTTGTTACTGTTGAGAGGAGCACCACACGTCAGTTCACTTGAGGGCTCGAGCTGAGCTTCAAATCTCCAACGGTCAATTGTCATCTCCAACTGTCAACTGTCATCTCCCTGTCATGTGACCTTTTCAGTTCTGGTGACGAAGGTTCGATCAGTAAGTGGCTTGACCCCCAGGTGGCGCCACACTCTCCAATTTAGATATTTATGGACAGGACAGGTTTGGAGGGATATGGGCCAAGCGCAGGCAGGTGGGACTAGCGTAGCTGGGGCATGTTGGCCGGTGAGGGCAAGTTGGGCCGAAGGGCCTGTTTCCACGCCGTATCACTCTGTGACTCTCTATTGTTAATCCATAAATGGGTAGGGGGAGGGTGGGGAGAATCTGAAAAGGTTTATACAAGCTAGTGCGATACAAGAACAAAAACATACAATCCAAATCTAATGTAAGAAAATGAAAAAGCAGTCAGATTTCAGATAATGGCTGAAATCAAATCAGGCCTGTTGGTACAGCAGTAAGAAAGATGCAAATGCTTCCTTCCAGTCTGAAGAAAGGTCTCAACTCAAAGTTGTACAGGGGCCCTGGTGAGACTGCACCTGGAGTACTGTGTGCAGTTTTGGTCTCCAAATTTGAGGAAGGACATTCTTGCTATTGAGGGCGTGCAGCGTAGGTTCACCGGGTTAATTCCTGGAATGGCGGGACTGTCGTATGTTGAAAGACTGGGCTTGTATACGCTGGAATTTAGAAGGATGAGAGGGGATCTTATTGAAATATATATTATTGAGGGATTGGACACATTAGAGGCAGGAAACATGTTCCCAATGTTGGGGGAGTCCAGAAACATGTTCCCAATGTTGGGGGAGTCCAGAAACACAGTTTAAGAATAAGGGGTAGGCCATTTAGAACGGAGATGAGGAAAATCTTTTTCACTCAGAGAGTTGAAAATCTGTGGAATTCTCTGCCTCAAAGGCATTGGAGGCTGATTCTCTGGATGCTTTCAAGGGAGAGTTAGATAGAGCTCTTAATGATAGCGGAGTCAGGGGATATGGGGAGAAGGCAGGTACTGATTGTGGATATTTATTCACAAAATGCTGGAGTAACTCAGCGGGTCAGGCAGCATCTCAGGAGAGAAGGAATGGGCAACGTTTCGGGTTGAGACCCTTCTTCAGACTGATTGAGGATGATCAGCCATGATCACGGTGAATGGCGGTACTGGCTCGAAGGGCTGAATGGCCTCCTGCACCTATTGTCTATTGTCTATTTAAACGTCACTTATTCCTTTTCCCCAGAGATGTCTGGCCCTCTGGGTTACTCCAGCTATTTGTATAAGAAAATAACCCTCTGGGTTACTCCAGCTATTTGTGCCTATCTCATGAGCTTCCTTTGCAATCTGCTGCATTGCCCGGGTTGGTGGGCCGTGTGGGTGTGCATCTGCCTGGTGGTATTGAGGTGGGGTTGTTGCTGAGGCTCCCCATGGTGGGCAGGTCCGGCCAGATCGGAGGGAAAGTGCAGCATCAAGGGTGGCATCTTTAGTTTAGTCTAGAGAGACAGCGCGAGAAACAGGCCCTTTGGCCCTCCGAGTCCGCACTGACCAGCGATCGCCGCACATTAACACTGTCCCACGGAACACTAGGCACAATTTACACTTCTACAAAGCCAACTAATCTTTGGAGTGTGGGAGGAAACCGAAGATCTCGGAGAAAACCCACGCAGGTCACGGGGGGAACGTACAAACTCCGTACAGACAGGACCCTTAGTCGGGATGGAACCCGGGTCTCCTGTGACCCAAGACTGTTCTACTTATCAAATGAATGTTAAAAGATAGATGCAAAATTAGGCCTCGTGAACTAAGAGCCACTCAACCATCTCAAACCCATGTTTAGTTTTTCACTCCCTACAACACCCAATTCGAAAAAAAATAGCAATCTGAGTCTAATGACTGAGTGTATCAGCTGTCAGAAGGTGGAGAATTCCATTAGCTTCATCCTTTGTGAAGACATTTCTCCTTAAATTCGAAATGGCTGAAAACGTTTCCCAGGTTGCTTCCTTTCACAATACAATACAGTACAATATATCTTTATTGTCAACGAGATTGGGAATGCGCCTCCCATACGATGCAATAAATTAATTAGATAGTCAGTATTAATTTAAACAACCCAATGAAACAAATTGAGATAAATTTTTTATTGGAGATAGGTACATCTTTACAGTCATACATTTTTAAATTGATAATATTGTCAATTATTATTATATTGTCTCCAATACCTTTTGCCCCCTTTTTTTTAAAAAACTAGATAGAACTAAAGAAATAGATGAAGTAAAGAAAGAAAAGAGAGAGAAGCAAAATAAAAACAAAAACAAAAACAAATTATAAAGATAAGGAAAAAGTTAGTTAAAGAAGAATGGAAAAATTTATTAAAATAACAAAAACTTCATTCGAGATATATACGTACATTTCAAAGTATAGCATTTCATCCATTCTTTAGTCCGAGTGCTAGTCAGGTTCCTGTGCTGAACCATTCTGACCCTTTAAGTAATCAATAAAAGGAGACCATATTCCAATGAATAATTCCTGTTTGTCCAACAGGGAAAATCTGATTCTTTCCACGTTTAAGGTCTCCGTCATTTCTATAATCCACATTTTGATTGTGGGGACCGTAGGGCCTTTCCAAAATTTTAGAATTAATTTTTTTCCCGTTATTAAACTATAATCCATAAAGTTTCTTTGTATTGTTCTAAATGTTTGATTTAATTCTAATATTCCGAGTATAATTAATTTTGGATCTGGGTCCAATTGTGTGCTGGTTACTTTAGATATTATGCTAAAAATATTTACCCAGAATTTTTAATTTTTATACAGTTTGCGAACATATGAACATATGAAATAATGTAGCTTCTAAATGAAACAAATTGGAACAGTTTTAAAACAGAATAAAGTGCAAGTAGATCTGTGCCGGTTCACTGTGCGTTGTGACCATCCGGCTCAGCAGGACCGGTTCATAGCAAATATGGCCCTGGGGATGAAGCTGTTCCTGAGTCTGGAGGTGCAGGCGTAGAAGGCCTTGTATCGTCTGCCCGATGGTAGAAGTTCGAACAGATTGTTGCAGGGGTGTGAAGAGTCTTTGTGGATGCTGGTGGCTTTTCTGAGGCATCGTGTGTTGTAGATGCCCTCCAAGGCTGGTAGCTGTGTTTCGATGGTCCTCTGAGATCTATGGACTACCCGCTGAAGAGCTTCCTCTCTGCCTCCGTGCATCTGCTCTGCGAAAGATAAAGGCAGCATCGTTGTGGGGAGTAAACTGCACCACCCAGCTCACTGCCTTTCAGGCATTAAAAACTATAATCAACACCTTTCATCGCGCCGTGCTCAGTCTTGGTCAAATTCTACACGCTCTCTTAGACCCACACGGGCAATTACTTTAGGAAGAAAAAGTGCAGATGCTGGTTTTAATCGAAGGTAGACACAAATGCTGGAGTAACTCAGCGGGTCAGGCAACATCTCTGGAGAGAAGGAATGGGTGACGTTTCGGGTCGAGACCTTTCTTCAGACTGATGTCAGGGGAAGGGGCGGGACAAAGATAGTTTGTAGTTGGAGACAGGAAGACTAGTGGGAGAACTGGGAAGGGGGAGGGGAGAGAGAGGGAAAGCAGGGACTATCTGAAGTTAGAGAAGTCAATGTTCAAACCGCTGGGGTGTTCCCCTGCAAGCACAAGAGATGGAACACTTGTCCCTTTACCTCCCCCCTCCACTCCATCCAAGGACCCAATCAGTCTTTCCAGGTGAGGCAGAGGTTCACCTGCACCTCCTCCAACCTCATCTACTGTATCCTCTGCTCCAGGTGTCAACTTCTCTACATCAGCGAGACCAAGCGCAGGCTCGGCGATCGTTTCGCTGAACACCTTCGCTCAGTCTGTCTTAACCTACCTGATCTCCCGGTGGCTCAGCACTTCAACTCCCCCTCCCACTCCCAATCTGACCTTTCTGTCCTGGGCCTCCTCCATTGTCAGAGTGAGGCCCAGCGCAAATTGGAGGAACAGCACCTCATATTTCGCTTGGGTAGTTTACACCCCAGCGGTATGAACATTGACTTCTCTAACTTCAGATAGTCCCTGCTTTCCCTCTCCATCCCCTCCCCTTCCCAGTTCTCCCACTAGTCTTCCTGTCTCCGACTACATCCTATCTATGTCCCGCCCCCTCCCCTGACATCAGTCTGAAGAAGGGTCTCGACCCGAAAGATCACCCATTCCTTCTCTCCAGAGATGCTGCCTGACCCGCTGAGTTACCCCAGCATTGTGTGTCTACCTGGGCTTTTACTTTATTTCTTGGGCAACATGTAGAGGAAGCTGTGGAGGCTGGTCCAATAAGAATGACTAAAAGACAACTGGACACGTAACATGGATAGAAAAGGTCCAGGGGGATATGGGCCAAATGCAGGAAACAAGGGATTGATTATCTTAGATAGACACGTGACAGACATTTTGGCTGGCAGGAATTTGATTACTAGCCTGCAATATAGGACCTTGCGAAAAGTCTAGACATCATCCATGCAGATGATATCAAACGCGTAGCCCTTATCGGCCCTTGTTATCTCCTCAGAAAAGTCCACTCACCTTACCCAAGGCTTTTGTGCAGCATATCTGGCTGACTGTTCCTCATTTGATCTGTGCCACTCCAAATAAAGGTTCACACTGTCTTGGATTTCAGCAATTGCCCACCACCAAAGTTAAACAGTAATCACCTAGTTTATCCCAAATGCAGACAGGGAAAAAAATGACTAGTGGACCAGCTCCTGGTCAACAAGGACGAGTTTGAAAGGGGCCTCCATGCCACTTTCTCTCTACAACTCTAATGCCTTAAGCCCCTGTCCCACTGAGGCGATTGTTTAGGCGACTACAGGCGACTAGGCTGTGGCCACACGGTTGCCGGGGTGTTGCCTGTACGGTCGTGAGTCGTCTCCAAAGAGTCACAGCGTCTTTCTGGTCGCCGCTGGATTTTAAAATGTTTAAATCATTTTGGCGACTATTGGTTTGACGCCAATGATCATAGCTTGACGTCTCCTGACGTGGGCGCTGTCATAGGTGTCGCCAGGTGACGTAGGCTGTCGCCGGTGCTGACTTCGGTGAATTCCGAACGGCGACTACGTACGTCAACCGGCGACAGGTACCGGCGTCAAAACCGGAGGCCAAAATGACGTGAATTGTCTTCAGTTGTCGCCGACAGGGTCGTAGCTTGTCATAGCTTGGCGCGGGTGGACGTAGGTTGACTTCGGTTGTCGTAGGTTGTCGCCTGTGTGGTCGTAGGTTGTCATAGGTGCGGTCGTAGGTGGACGTCCTAAGTCATGTCGATTGGATCGCCGGGTGTCGGTAGCTTGCCGTAGCTTGACGTCGACTCGGTGGTATGTTGTTGTAGCTTGTCGTAGACATTGTTGGGGGGGGGGGGGGGTGGTCCAGTCGCCGGTGTTTTGGTGACCTGCTACGACTATGACAGCCGCTGGCAGTCGCCTAAAAAATCGCCTAAGTGAGACAGGCCCTTTAGTCATTTCTTTACCTTTAACAATAATTTCTCCTCATTGTCACGAGAATCTTCATTTTTGATTATTTTTATTTCATTGTAGAAATGCATATACAGTGCCCTCCATAATGTTTGGGACAAAGACCCATCATTTATTTATTTGCCTCTGTACTCCACAATTTGAGATTCGTAACAGAAAAAAAATCACATGTGCTTAAAGTGCTCATTGTCAGATTTTATTAAAGGCCATTTTTATACATTTTGGTTTCATCGTGTAGAAATTACAGCTGTGTTTATACATAGTCCCCCCATTTCAGGGCACCATAATGTTTGGGACACATGGCTTCACAGGTGTTTGTAATTGCTCAGGTGTGTTTAAATGCCTCCTTAATGCAGGTATAAGAGAGCTCTCAGCACCTAGTCTTTCCTCCAGTCTTTCCATCACCGTTGGAAACTTTTATTGCTGTTTATCAACATGAGGACCAAAGTTGTGCCAATGAAAGTTAAAGAAGCCAATATGAGACTGAGAAACAAGAATAAAACTGTTAGAGATATCAGCCAAACCTTAGGCTTACCAAAATCAACTGTTTGGAACATCATTAAGAAGAAAGAGAGCACTGGTGAGCTCACTAATCACAAAGGGACAAAGAGACAAAGATGAACTTATATCAGAGTGATGGCAAGAGCAAAGTATGGAGGAGAGAAGGAACTGCCTAAGATCCAAAGCATACCACTTCATCTGTGAAACATGGTGGTGGGGGTGTTATGGCCTGGGCATGTATGGCTGCTGAAGGTACTGGCTCACTTATCTTCATTGATGAGACAACTGCTGATGGTAGTAGCATAATGAATTCTGAAGTGTATAGACACATCTTATCTGCTCAAGTTCAAACAAATGCCTCAAAACCCATTGGCTGGCGGTCCATTCTTGCTTTTCAAAGCTAAAAAATGGTCAATTCTTGAGTGGCCTAGTCAATTACCCGATCTGAACCCAACTGAGCCTGCCTTTTATATGCTGAAGAGAAACCTGAAAGGGACTAGCCCCCAAAACAAGCATAAGCTAAAGATGGCTGCAATACAGGCCTGGCAGAGCATCACCAGAGAAGACACCCAGCAACTGGTGATGTCCATGAATCGCAGACTTCAAGCAGTCATTGCATGCAAAGGATATGCAACAAAATACTAAACATGACTACTTTCATTTACATGACATTGCTGTGTCCCAAACATTATGGTGCCCTGAAATGGGGGAACTATGTATAAACACTGCTGTAATTTCTACATGGTGGAACCAAAATGTATAAAAATTGCCTTTATTAAAATCTGACAATGCGCACTTTAACCACATGTGATTTTTGCTATTACAAATCTCAAATTATGGAGTACAGAGGCAAATAAATAAATGATGGGTCTTTGTCCCAAACATTATGGAGGGCACTGTAACTTTTTTCCAGACGGTAAGGTGGCACAGCGGAGAGTTGCTGCCTCACCGTGTCAGGGTCCCGGGTTCCATCCCGACTACGGGCGCTGTCTGTACGGAGTTTGTACGTTCTCCCCGTGACCTGCGTGGGTTTTCTCGGTGAGCTCCGGTTTCCTCTTACACTTCAAAGGCGTACAGGCTTGTAAGCTAATTGGCTTGGTAACATTGTAAATGGTTCCTCGTGTGTGTGTGTAGGATAGTGTTATAGAGAGCGGGGATCGCTGGGCGGCGCGGACTCGGTGGGCCGAAGGTCCTGTCTCCACGCCATATCTGTAAAACCAAAATAATAGTTGATAATATATTGAGTAAATATATCTTCCCCATTTTCATGAAGTTACTGGTCATTTGTTTGACCCTTGGGTTTAAGAATCAGCAACTGTAGTATTTAATTCCCAGGACAGGCACAAAAAGCTGGAGTAACTCAGCGGGACAGGCAGCATCTCTGGAGAGGAATGGGTGACGTTTCCGGTCGAGATTCTTGAAGGGTCTGGACCCGAAACGTCACCCGTTCCTTCTCTCCCGAGATGCTGCCTGTCCCGCCGAGTTACTCCAGCTTTTTGTGTCTCTCTTCGGTTTGAACCAGCATCGACCGCCCCGACGTGCAGCGGCGGCGGCGTCTTCACCCGCCCCGAATCGCGGGGCTTGGGTCGGCCCGACGCGGACCTTTCACCGTCCGGCGCGGCCTGGAACGTGGCAACTTCAACAGCCTGACCACGGGAGAAGACGGCAGGGGAAGAGAAAAGACATTCTGGCCTTCCATCACAGTGAGGAGGTGACTGGAGGAGACTCACTGTGATGGATGTTTCTTTTGTTTGGTGTTGGTTGTGATTGTGTGTGGAATTGCATATTTTTATTGCTCTTATTGTTGGACTGTGGGTAATCTTTCATTTCAGTGCACATTTATGTGTATGTGACAAATAAACTTGAACTATTGACTATTGACATCTGCAGTTCCTTCCAACACATTCAACTCCCCAAGTGTGGACATCTCTGGTCAAAGTCACATGGCTGCTCAAGGGCTGCGTATTGTTCTGTGAATCAACGCCTGCTTTTGTGAAGGGTTTGGTGGCTGTTGTCTTTGGTCCCCTGGCTTATTTTGCGCTGTGCAGCTGGATTGCTGACGGGTCGTCTCGGTGGTGACTGGAGTTACTGCCAGCTTCACGGGATGGGCCTCTCTAAACCCAAACAGCACAACGACCCACTGGGGCCAACACCAAAAACATTAAGGACTTGGTGATGCATTTCAAACTGGCACCGAATCTTTATTTCCACCTTCCAACCAATGAATCAATGTCAGCCACTTATAAAACATGCAACAGTGCAGCGCAGGAACACAATGTTAGTGCCGAAACATGATGCCAGGTTAAACTGCCAGCTGCCTGCACATGTTTCATATCCCTCCACCCCCTGCACTCCCATGTGCCTATCTAAGTTCCAGTTAAACGCCACCATCACATCTCTGCCTCCATCACCAGCCCAGGCAAAGCATTCCAGGCCCCCGCCACTCTCTGTGCAAAAACGACTCGTCTCGCACAGCTCCAGAACTTTCTCCCCTCTCAAAGTACTGAAAGTGAGCGTGCAGGTACAGCAGGCAGTGAAGAAAGCCAATGGCACGTTGGCCTTCGTAACGAGAGGATTTGAGTACAGGAGAAAAGAGGCCCTTCTGCAGTTGTACAGGGGCCCTAGTGAGACCACATCTGGAGTACTGTGTGCAGTTTTGATCTCCTAATTTGAGGAAGGACGTCCTTGCTATTGAGGCAGTGCAGCGTAGGTTCACCAGGTTAATCCCCGGGATGGCGGGACTGTCGTATGAGGAAAGATTGGAAAGACTGGGCTTGTATTCACTGGAGTTTAGAAGGATGAGAGGGGATCTTATAGAGACGTAAAAAAAAATAAAAGGTCTGGACAAGCTAGATGCAGGAAAAATGTTCCCAATGTTGGGGGAGTCCAGAACCAGGGGTCACAGTCTTAGAATAAAGGGGAGGCCATTTAAAACTGAGGTGAGAAGAAACTTTTTCACCCAAAGAGTTGTGAATTTGTGGAATTCTCTGCCACAGAGGGCAGTGGAGGCCAATTCACTGGATGAATTTAAAAGAGAGTTAGATGGAGCTCTAGGGGCTAGTGGAATCAAGAGATATGGGGAGAAGGGAGGCACGGGTTACTGATTGTGGATGATCAGCCATGATCACAATGAATGGCGGTGCTGGCTCGAAGGGCCAAATGGCCTCCTCCTGCACCTATTTTCTATGTTTCTACGTTTCTACTTGTAACTACGCCCTCTAGTGTTGGACATTTCCACGCTGGGAAAAGGTTTCTGACTGTCTACCTACCTATGCCTCTCATAATTCTATATACTTCTATCAAGTGTCGGCTGAACCCCTGATGTTGTGGAGAATCCAATCCAAGTCAATTCAACCTCTCTCTTTCACTGAAACCCATGGTTTGAGAACAGCTCCATTTAAGACCACAGGAAATTGCAGACAGTTGTGGACATAGCCCGGACCATCACGCAAACCGACCCCCCCTTCCATTAACTTCTCTAACTTCAGATAGTCCCTGCTTTCCCTCTCTATCCCCTCCCCTTCCCAGTTCTCCCACTAGTCTTCCTGTCTCCGACTACATCCTATCTTTGTCCCGCCCCCTCCCCTGACAGTCTGAAGAAGGGTCTCGACCCAAAACGTCGCCCATTCCTTCTCTCCAGAGATGCTGCCTGACCCGCTGAGTTACTCCAGCATTCTGTGTCTATCCTCGATGTAAAGCAGCATCTGCAGTTTCCTCCTACACATTGATTGTAATCATGTCTAGTCTTTTTTTTACTGGATAGCACGCAACAAAAGCTTTTCACTGTACCTTGGCATGCTTGACAATAATAATCTAAACTAAACTAAACTTGCACAAAGCTCTCAAAATCACTACAAAGGGCCTGTGTTGGTGTGGGGGCAGTGGTCACATAAAATGTTTGCCAGCACAATATCATTGAACGTTTACAACAATAAACCTAAATGCTGAGAATCCAATAAAATATAGAACGGTACAATAGAATGAGGAATGGTGCCCCACTTATTCAGGTCTGTGTTGCTTGCAGATGCTGCTTTTTGCACGACCTTCTGGAGCTCACCACCATGCCACAACGACTAAAACACAGCCAGATGTGTGTAGTTTTATCCAGAAACTAGACCAAGTGGACCCGTTGGGCCTAAACCTCTCCTGCATTGGTGAAGCACCCTCTTCTCCCCCCTCCCCCTCCCTTCTCCCCTCTCCCTCCCTTCCCCACCTACCTCCCCTCTCCCCCTCCCCTCCTCTCCTCCCCTCTCCACTACCCCCTCCCCTCTCCTCTCCCCCCTCCCCTACCCCCTCCTCTCCCCCCTCCCGCCCCTCTCCCCCACCAATACCCCCTCCCCTCCCCCTCCTCTCCCCTCCCCCTCCCCCTCCCCTCCCCTGCCTCCCCTCCCCTCTCCCCCTCCCCTACCCCCCTCCCCTCCCCATCTCCCCCTCACTCCCCTCCTCCTCCACCTCCCCCTTTCCCCATCCCCCATCCCTCCCCTCTCCCCCTCCCCCTCCCCTCCCCCTCCCCCTCCCCTCCTCCCCCCTCCACTCCCCTCCTCCCCCTCCACTCCCCCCTTCTCCCCGCCCTCCCCTCTCCCCCTCCACTACCCCCTCAACCCCCCTTATCCTCCCTCCTCCCCCCCTTCATTCCCTCCCCCACCCGGTTCCCCTTCCCCCCACTCCCTCCTCCTCAACCCCCCTAATCCTCCCTCCTCCCCCCCTCCCTCCCTCCCTCCCTCCCTCCCCCCTCCCTCCCTAGGAGATAGATTAAAAAATTTAAATGTGAATAACTTTAAAGATATAACACCGATTTCAATTAAACTTCTTCCATTAGCACCAAAGGGACGACGGTGAGCAAGGTGGGCCTAAAATTGTCGTGCTATCGTGTACCGTTTTGGCTGTAGTTCAGGAACAAACAAACAAACAAACGAAAGTTTTATTATCTAGATGCTTCCGCTTGTGGCAGACAAGATGTTGCGATAGCTGGGCACTCGCTGGGCAGCAGAAACGTTGCCTGCGAATCCTTGTGAAGCTCCTCACCCATCCAGTTGTAAGGGTGTGTTTAGAAGCTCAGTTGGGGACGGACTGACCGAGATTGCCCGCGACAACTCCTGTGTAAACTGGTTCCCAGTCTCTCTGCAAGTTCACACTTGAGCAATGATCAATTTGTGTTGTGTGGCAGAGTTGCTGTTTTATGTCGCATTTACTCAACCTTTTCGTTTAGTTTAGTTTAGAGATACAGCACGGAAACAGGCCCTTCGGCCCTTCGGGTCCGCGCCGCCCAGCGATCCCCGCACACTAACACTATCTACGAGGGACAATTTTTACATTTACCGAGCCAATTAACCTCCACACCTGCACGTATTTGGAGTGTAGGAGGAAACCGAAGATCTCGGAGAAAACCCACGCAGGTCACGGGGAGAACGTACAAACTCCGTACAGACAGCACCCGTAGTCGGGATGGGACCCGGGTCTCTGGCGCTGCATTCGCTGTAAGGCAGCAACTCTACCGACTTAGGGTGCTGTCTGCACCACCGAGCCGAGAAGATCCATTTGCCGATACTCCTTATTTTTCGTTTCATGATCGTTGTGCAGAAATCTGAATCGAAGTCAGAGCATCAAGTGACAGGGCGTTTTTGGCTAACATTTCATGCAGTGTGGATTTTAAATCTGCGTGTCCATTTACCTGAGGCTACCCCACAATAGTGCTTGAAAATTTAATTGAGTGCATTCTGTAATGTCTTGAGAGCTAGGAGGAGCATTGTTAAAAAGAAACTTGGGGAAAATGCATCGTCTTGCAATTAATATGAGCATGCTAAGGAACTGTTTGAAGCAGTAACTCAGGAGTGCTGGAGCAACTCAGCGGGTCAGGTGGCATCTGCGGAAATCATGGAGAGGTCACATTTCAGGTCGGGACCCTTCTTCAGACTCGGCAGAACTTGATGAGGTTTTGCAGTAGAGCAATAAATGTGGCACAAGGAACTGCAGATGCTGGTTTACAAAAAAAGACGCAAAGTGCTGGAGTAACTCAGTGGGTCGTGGATGCGCGATTTTTCGGGTCAGGATCCTCTTCAGATATCTAGGAGGGCCCGAACCCGAAACGTCACCTATCCATGTTCTCCAGAGATACTGCGTGACTCGCTGAGTTACACCAGCACTCTGTGAAACGTCACCTATCCATGTTCTCCAGAGATGCTGCCTGACCCGCTGAGTTACTCCAGCACTCTGTGAAACGTCACCTATCCATGTTCTCCACAGATGCTGCCTGACCCGCTGAGTGACAGTGGGTTTGACGCCAATGAGCGTAGCTTGACGTCTCCTGACGTAGGTGCTGTCGTAGGTTGTCGCCAGGTGACGTAGGTTGTCACCGGTGCTGACTTCGGTGAATTCCATTGGCGACTACCTACGTCAACCGGCGACAGGTACCGGCGTCAAAACTGGAGGCCAAAATGACGTGAATTGTCTTCAGTTGTCGCCGACAGGGTCGTAGCTTGTCGAGGGTGGACGTAGGTTGACTTGGGTTGTCGTAGGTTGCCGCCTGTGTGGTCGTAGGTTGTCGTAGGTGCGGTCGTAGGTGGACGTCCTACCCGTGACGATTGGGTCACCGGTTGTCGGTAGCTTGACGTCAACTAGGTGGTAGGTTGTTGTAGCTTGTCGTAGACATTGTCGTGGGGGGGGGGGGGGGGGGGTCCAGTCGCCGGTTTTTCGCCGACCTGCTACGACTATGACAGTCGCCTAAAAAATCGCCTAAGTGGGACACGTTACTAATGAGGATGCCGTCATTCTGTGCCTTAAACATACGCAATGACTTGCCTGTGCGGCTGAGTTCCACGGGGTTGGGCATTGGATGTTATCGTTGTCTGCATCTCCAGAGAGAGTCTGCTTTCAGTACTTGAGATGAAATACCACCCGCACATCTGCTGGTTTAGCATGTCAGAAAAATTGGTTGAACTGGTGTCAGCTAGAACACATGCTACATAATCCTCATTTGATTCTAACATCCTCGTTTAATTCTAACATGTCCAGAATCAGGGGCCACAGTCTAAGACTAAAGGGGAGGCCATTTAAAATTGTGGTGAGACAAAACATTTTCACCCAGAGAGTTGTGAATTTGTGGAATTCTCTGCCACAGAAGGCAGTGGAGGCCAATTCACTGGATGAATTTAAAAGAGAGTTAGATAGAGCTCTGGGGGCTAGTGGAATCAAGGGATATGGGGAGAAGGCAGGCACAGGTTACTGATTGTGGATGATCAGCCATGATCACAATGAATGGCGGTGCAGGCTCGAAGGGCCAAATGGCCTCCTCCTGTACCTATTTTCTATGTTTTTGTGTTTCTATGTTTCTCTGCTTTGGGTACTTGTCACAGAATATTAGAAATCCACTGAATACTGTGTGAAAGTATTCAGAAATTCTCAAAGGAAACCTCTTCAATTAGCAGGACAAATATATTACTGTTTTTCCAAGTAAGTTTATATTCTTCATGAACTAACTGTGAAGCAGATGGTTCCATTTGGAGAATGATCTGTCATCAGACCAGAAGCAACGTTTCCACAGTGAAAATTCATGAAAGTACTGTCCAGAAATTTGGTTCAGTTGATGGGACAAGATGGCGGCGCTGCCCTAGCAGCTGCGGCTTACCTGCAGTCCATTCGTCTTTGTGTTTTTGTTGTTTTTGTTGTCTTAATTGTAGTTGTGATGTGGTGTTTTTGTGTTTGTGTACTATGTGTGTATGTGGGGGGGAGGGGGGGAACTGTAACACTGTAATATGTGTCCCTTCCGAACGGAGACCCGACCTTTGTGTTCTGGGCCGTGTCTCCGTTCCTGCTGCGGCCTACCATCGGCCCAACTCCTGGAGCTGGCGGCCCCCAGGGCTCTGGTTCGCAGAGCCCGCGGACCAGACTCACCATCAGCGGAGCCGGCCGTTCTCGGAGGCTGCGGGAGCGGCTGCGACTCGCCTTAGGCTCGGGCCGCGTGGATGCCGACATCGGGAGCTCCGGCAGCGGCAGCGTGTTCGCCCGCCCCGGATCGCGGGGCTTGGGTCGGCCCGCCGCGGATATTTCACCGTCCGGCGCGGCCTGAAATAGGCCACGGAATTTTCTCTGCTCGGCGGGGGCTTCAATGTCGGGAGCCCCGACCGCCCCGACTTGCAGCGGGGCTTGGGTCGGCCCGTTGCGGACATTTCACCGTCCGGCGCAGCCTGGAACATGGCAACGACAACAGCCTGACCGCAGGAGAAGACGGCAGGGGAAGAGAAAAAGACATTCTGGCCTTCCATCACAGTGAGGAGGGGACTGGAGGAGAGACTCACTGTGATGGATGTTTCTTTTTGGGGGGTTTTGTGTTGGTTGGGGTTGTGTAATTTGCTTATTTTATTGCTCTTATTGTTGGACTGTGGGTGACGAAATTTCGTCCAAAAAACTTGTTTTTTGGATGACAAATAAAGATATCTTGAATCTTGAATCTTGAATGTGGACAATATGGCAAAATCCCTTTTTCAATGTAATTTCTGATATGTGGCCATTTTGATCTATTTTCCAATATTTTTATTCTGGTTCTGCTGTAGAATATAGATTAAAATTTTGAGTCAATTTGACCAAATTCTAAAAAGGGAGCACAGTGACGCAGCGGGTAGAGCTGCTGCCTCACAGCGCCAGAGACCCGCCCGGATGCGGTCCTGTCCTCGAGTGTTGCCTGGAGTTTGCTGGTTCCTCTGTGACCGTGTGGGTTCTCTCTGAGTGATCACAGAACACAGAACAGTACAGGAAAAAAAACTGCAGATGCTGGTTAAAATCGAAGGGAGACACAAAATGCTGGAGTAACTCAGCGGGCCAGGCAGCATCTCGGGAGAGAAGGAATGGGTGATGTTTAGGGTCGAGACCCTTCTTCAGACTGATATCAGGGGAGGGGGCGGGACAAAGATAGGATGTAGTCGGAGACAGGAGGACTAGTGGGAGAACTGGGAAGGGGGAGGGGATAGAGAGGGAAAGCATCTGAAGTTAGAGAAGTCAATGTTCATACCGCTGGGGTGTAAACTGCCCAAGCGAAATATGAGGTGCTGTTCCTCCAATTTGTGCTGGGTCTCACTCTGACAATGGTCAGATTGGGAATGGGAGGGGGAGTTGAAGTGCTGAGCCACCAGGAGATCAGGTTGGTTAAGATGGACTGAGTGGAGGTGTTCAGCGAAACGATCGCCGAGCCTGCGTTTGGTCTCGCCGATGTAGAGAAGTCGACACCTGGAACAGCGGATACAATAGATGAGATTGGAGGAGGTGCAGGTGAACCTCTGCCTCACCTGGAAAGACCGTTTGGGTCCTTGGATGGAGTCGAGGGGGGAGGTAAAGGGACAGGTGTTGCATCTCCTGCGGTTGCAGGGGAAAGTCCCTGAGGAGGGGGTGGTTTGGGTGGGAAGGGACGAGTGGACCAGGGTGTTACGGAGGGAACGGTCTCTGTGGAAAGCAGGAAGGGGAGGAGATGGGAAGATGTGGCCAGTAGTGGGATCCCATTGGAGGGTCTCGACCCGAAACATCACCCATTCCTTCTCTCCAGAGATGCTGACTGACCTACTGAGTTACTCCAGCATTTTGTGTCTACCATAGAACAGTACAGCACAAGTACAGGCCCTTCAGCCCACAATATCTGTGCCAAACCTGATGCCATGACCAAATCTTATCTGCCTGCACATAATCCATCTCCATATCCCCCCACCGAGTCCGCGCTGACCAGCGATCACCCCCTCCACCAATACTATCCCACACACAAGCGGACAATCTTTACCTAATTAACCTACACACCTGCACGTCTTTGGAGTGTGGGAGGAAACCGGAGCACCCGGGGAAAACCCACGCATTAACGGTGAGAACGTGCAAACTCCGTAGAGACAGCACCCGTGGTCAGGATGGAACCCGGGTCTCCGGCGCTGTGAAGCAGCGACTCTACCGCTGCGCCACTGTGCCGCCCCTAGCGTTTTTGGTCGGGACCCTTCTTGGGACTGATGATGTGGGGGGTGGGGGTGGGGGTGGGGGAAGAAAGCAGGAAGTAGGGTGGGCAGGACAAAGCCTAGACAGGAGGTGCACTATACTGAGCATCGGCTATGTTTCTGTTGGTCAGACCGAGATTGAAACAATGCTGAAATCTTATTTTGGTTCCGTCTGACCTATTATATCGACATATTAACTTTCTCACTCAGCAAAGGGAGTTTTCCGACATTTCACCAGAGGCACAGCTGCCTGGGCTCATTTATGCTATGTAGTCATAGAGTGATATAGTGCAGAAACAGGCCCTTCGGCCCAACTTGCCCGCACCGGCCAACAATGTCCCAGCTACACTCGTCCCACCTGCCCAGTTTTGGCCCATATCCCTCCAAACCTGTCCTATCCATGTACCTGTCTAACTGTTTCTTAAACGTTGGGATAGTCCCTGCCTCAACTACCTCCACCGGCAGCTTGTTCCGTACACCCACCACCCTCTGCGTGGAAAAACTACCCCCTCGGATTCCTATTCAATCTTTTCCCCTTCACCTTGAACCTGTGTCCTCTGGTCCTCGATTCACCTACTCTGGGCAAGAGACTGTGCATGTTGTGAGTTCACCCTTTTTATAACCCCATTCAGACAGCAGTCCCTGCGTCAGTTTGCAAAGAGACTGTCGCAGAGACCTGCAACAAACTCTGCTGGGAAGACCAGTGTCATAGTTTTGGAGCAGGAAAGCAAACACGGCATGTGCTGTGCGCTGGCAAGGCTGTGCGCGGGCACGGTGTGAACGGATCTGGGCTTTTCTTCAGGACAAAGCGAGGGCAAGTTTCGACATGCCAGTGAAAGAATGATCTAATGGGGATCTGGCCTGAATCACAAGGAAATCACTTACTGTTCATCGCCCATTGAGAAGGTGGCGATGATCCAATCTCATGTCCATTGCCAACCAGTAGAAGAAGGGCCATCCTTTACCCATCAGCAGAGCATTGTGACTGTCCACCACCATCACAGGACCATAAGACATCGGAGCAGAATGAGACCATTCATGCCATCGAGTCTGCTCCACCATCGGTCGCGGTTGATCCGTTTTTCTCTCTCAACCCTATTCTCCTGCCTTCTTCCCGTAACCTTTGACGTCCGCACGAATCAAGAATCTACTCATCTCCGCTTTAAAAATACCCAATGACTTGGTCTCCTCAGCTGTCTGTGGCAATGAATTCCACAGATTCACCACCCTCCAGCCATAATCACTCCCTCTTCTCCCCTCTCCCATCGGGGAGGAGGTATACAAGTTTGACAATAGACAATAGACAATATTGACAGTAGGCCATTCGGCCCTTCGAGCCAGCACCGCCATTCAATGTGATCATGGCTGATCATTCTCAATCAGTACCCCGTTCCTGCCTTCTCCCCATACCCCCTGACTCCGCTATCCTTAAGAGCTCTATCTAGCTCTCTCTTGAAAGCATTCAGAGACTTGACCTCCACTGCCTTCTGAGGCAGGGAATTCCACAGATTCACAACTCTCTGACTGAAAAGGTTTTTCCTCATCTCCGTTCTAAATGGCCTCCCCCTTATTCTTAAACTGTGGCCCCTGGTTCTGGACTCCCCCAACATTGGGAACATGTTTCCTGCCTCTAGCGTGTCCAACCCCTTAATAATCTTATACGTAAGATCCCCTCTCATCCTTCTAAATTCCAGTGTATACAAGCCTAGTCGCTCCAGTCTTTCAAGTTTGAAAATGCATACTTCCCAGATTCAGGGACAGTTTCTTCCCAACTGCTATCAGGCACCAGCTACAGAGCATCCTGACCTCCCATCTACCTCATTGGAGACCTTTGAAGAATCTTTAATCGGACCTGATCTTACACTAAACCTTTATCCTGCGTCTGTATACTGTGGACGGCTTGATTGTAATCATGCAGAGTCTTTCCGTGGACTGGGCAGCACACAACATAAAGCTTTTCATTGTACCTCGGTAAACGTGACATAAACGTGACATTAGGAGGCCATGATTGAATGGTGGGGTAGACTCGATGGGCAGAATGGCCTAATTCTACTCTTATAACTTGTGAAAACACTGGTGAAAACTAAACTAAACTAAATGAAACATTGCATTGGCAGTGGAAGGAATGAAGGTGGAAGGGTCGTAAGTGATGGGAGCAGAATTAGGCCCATCGGCCCATCAAGTCTACTCCGCCATTCAATCATGGCTAATCCATCTCTCCCTCCTAACCCCATTCTCTCCCCTTCTCCCCATAACCCCTGGCACCCGTACTAATCAAGCATCTATCTATCTCTGCCTTAAAAGGATCATTGCTTGGTCCTGGGTGGCGTTGAGTTTCTTGTGGGTTATTGGAGCTGCCCTCATCTGGCATGTGGTGGGAATCCCATCATGCTCCTGCCTCTTAAACGACGGGAAGTTTGTGCCTTGTAGATGGAGGGGTAGGTGGCAGTCTGATTTTGTTTCACTCCACATCCCAGCTTCTGCCGTCTTTCTGCGTCTCCTGATGGGTGGAAAGTGTTTGAGGTGTCGGGGTCACCCAGCCTCTGGCCCGCCCTTCCATATTTTATGCCCCATCCTTGTTCTCTCCTGCTCTCGCAGAGGGCTGTAAAGCGTGCGGCTGGAACCACTGCCTGCCTGACTGCCTGGTCAAAGAAAGCTGATGCCGCCCTGAATGACAGCTGCAGATGCATCGCTGGCTGCCTAAAACCAACTGAACTGGATAGCTTGCATGTCCTGGCCAGTGTTGTTCCACCAGGAATGTGCAGATCAGTTGCTGGTGGAACTGAACGTAGTGGGCAAGTTGGGGACGCCCGCCATCCCTGTCACTCCCACCACCCAGCCCCGAACCGCCTGAAGTGGAGGACGAGCTTCCTCCACACAGTCCAGCCACTGTCACAGTCTCCTCAAGCAACCAGACCAGCCTTGTGGGAAAAGAAACGCAGCGGAAACCACCACCATGAAAAGCTGCCAAACCCAAGGCCACAGGTGTGACTGGAAGACCTGGAAGTCCCTCAATAGGCTTCGTACAGGGATGGGCCGATGCTAGACCAACACGAGCAAATGGGGCTATGCAGATGCGGCAGACACAGAGGAACGGGTGACGTTTCGGGTCCAGATCCTTCAAGGGTCTCCTGAGATGCTGCCTGTCTCGCTGAGTCACTCCAGCTTTTTGTGTCTGTCCTACACGCTCTGATGAATCACCACTGAGATCGCATTAGGGGGCTTAGCCGTTCTTTGGCTTTAAAACAAAAACTGTTCTGCACTGTGCTCTGTCCTTTTCTGAAAAGAAAAATGGACGGGAAAGGTTTAGAGGTTCACGAGGTTAATCCCCGGGATGGCGGGACTGTCATGTGAGGAAAGATTGGAAAGACTAGGCTTGTATTCACTGGAGTTTAGAAGGATGACAGGGGAACTTATAGAGACGTATAAAATTATAAAAGGACTGGACAAGCTAGATGCAGGAAAAATGTTCCCAATGTTGGGGGAGTCCAGAACCAGGGGCCACAGTCTAAGAATAAAGGGGAGGCCATTTAAAACTGAGGTGAGAAAAAAACGTTTTCACCCAGAGAGTTGTGAATTTGTGGAATTCTCTGCCACAGAGGGCAGTGGAGGCCAATTCACTGGATAAATTTAAAAGAGAGTTAGATAGAGTTCTGGGGCCTAGCGGAATCAAGGGATATGGGGAGAAGGCAGGCACGGGTTACTGATTGTAGATGATCAGCCATGATTACAATGAATGGCGGTGCTGGCTCGAAGGGCTCCTCCTGCAATTATTTTCTGTGTTTTTATGGGACATGGGCCAAATGCAGGGAAATGGGACTAGCTTGCACGGGGCATCTTGGTCGGCATGGTTACAAGTTGGTCTGAAGGGCCTGTTTCCGTGCTGTGTGACTCTCATGGGGAAACCCTGACATGACCAAATATAATTGTCCGCCGTGCAACTTTTCCAAAAGGCTCTGGAGCAGAACTTGAACAAAAAAATCAAGGCTCTCGTTCAATACTGAGGGGGCCGACACTGTTGAATGTACTGCTTTTAAATCTGCTTGTCTGTTTGTACAATCGTTGTACCTTTTTGCCCTGTCAGGTGAATCTGACAGGGCAAAAATAATTTCATAATTTTTCACAGAGGAGACGAGGATTCTTCATATTTATCCCTCAGCCGACACCTAAAGACCCCATCAATCACGCAACTGTTTGTAGGAGCTCGCAGTATGTCTCTATTGTATGTCTGTCTGCGTGGCAGATGCAGTTTAATGTGAATAAGTGTGAGGTTATCCACTTTGGTGGTAAGAATAGGAAGGCAGAGTATTATCTGAATGGTGTCAAGTTAGGAAAAGGGGACGTACAACGAGATCTGGATGTCCTAGTGCATCAGTCACTGAAAGGAAGCATGCAGGTACAGAAGGCAGTGAAGAAAGCCAATGGAATGTTGGCCTTCATAACAAGAGGAGTTGCGTATAGGAGCAAAGAGGTCCTTCTGCAGTTGTACAGGGCCCTAGTGAGACCGCACCAGGAGTACTGTGTGCAGTTTTGGTCTCCAAATTTGAGGAAGGATATTCTTGCTATTGAGGGCATGCAGCGTAGGTTTACTAGGTTAATTCCCGGAATGGCGGGACTGTCATATGTTGAAAGACTGGAGCGACTAGTCTTGTATACACTGGAATTTAGAAGGATGAGAGGGGATCTTATCGAAACGTATAAGATTATTAAGGGGTTGGACACGTTAGAGGCAGGAAACATGTTCCTAATGTTGGGGGAGTCCAGAACCAGGGGCCACAGTTTAAGAATAAGGGGTAGGCCATTTAGTACGGAGATGAGGAAAAACATTTTCAGTCAGAGAGTTGTAAATCTGTGGAATTCTCTGCCTCAGAAGGCAGTGGAGGCCAATTCTCTGAATGCATTCAAGAGAGAACTAGATAGAGCTCTTAAGGATAGCGGAGTCAGGGGGTATGGGGAGAAGGCAGGAACGGGGTACTGATTGAGAATGATCAGCCATGATCACATTGAATGGCGGTGCTGGCTCGAAGGGCCGGATGGCCTCCTCCTGCACCTATTGTCTATTGTCTATTTGTTGCAGTTTGACAGAGACTCCATTTCAGGATGCTTTTATAAATGCAAGTCCATTTCTTGCAGGCAGCCCTTCCACCCTGGGTGACCACTAAACATTTGTGCTCTCCATAACATTCTGATTACTGCCTGTAATCTGCAGTGTTTAAGTCTTTACCGTTCATCTGTACGGAGTTTGTGCGTTCTCCCCGTGACCTGCGTGGGTCTTTTCCTGGCAGTTCCGGATTCCTCCCGCATTGCAAAGACGTACAGGCTTGTAGGGTAATTGGCTTTGGTAAAATTGTACACTGCCCCTAGTGGGTGTGGGATAGCGTTAGTGTGCGGGGATCGCTGGTCGACACGGACTCGGTGGGCCGGAGGACCTGTTTCTGCGCTGTATCTCTAAACTAAACTAAACTTTCATATCGAAGGTATCACAAAATGCTGGAGTAACTCAGCGGGTCAGGCAGCATTTCTGGAGAGAAGGAATGGGTGACGTTTCGGGTCGAGACCCTTCTTCACTATGATGTCAGGGGAGGGGGCGGGACAAAGATAGGATGTAGTTGGAGACAGGAAGACTGGTGGGAGAACTGGGAAGGGGGAGGGGAAACTTTCATATGTTCATTGATGAAACAAAAAAGGCAAAAAATGTTGGAATCACTGAGCGGGTCAGGCAGAATCTGTGGAAGGTAAACCAAGTAACACTTCTGCCCAGGACCCTTCTAACGATGGGTCACTACTTCAAATCATGAACTGTTTCTTTTTCCATGGATGCTCCCTGTCTTTGTTTCAGATTTTGAAATTTATTGATTGATTTTTATTGATTAAAGGTTGATTTATCACATGCAAAATAACTCGTCTGAATAGCTTGTCTACTTTTCTTTGTTTGTTTCTCTTCACCCCGCGATCTGATCTGCTCTCATTGACACATTTCACTGAGTTTCAGCAACACTGGCTCCTCTGAAGGCATGTTGGCCCTCATTGCGAGAGGATTTGAGTTTAGGAACAAGGAGGTCCTACTGCAGTTGTACTGGGCCCTGGTGAGACCACACCAGGAGTATTGTGTGCAGTTTTGGTCTCCTAATTTGAGGAAGGACATTCTTGCTATTGAGGGAGTGCAGTGTAGGTTCACCAGGTTAATTCCTGGGATGGCGGGACTGACATATGATGAAAGAATGGGTCGACTGGGCTTGTATTCACTGGAATTTAGAAGGATGAGAGGGGATCTTATAGAATTATATAAAATTCTCAAGGGATTGATCTGGCTTGAAGCAGGAAAAATGTTCCCGATGTTGGGGGAGTCCAGAAACAGGGGCCACAGTTTAAGAATAAGGGGTAGGCCATGTAGGTCTGAGATGAGGAAAAACTTTTTCACCCAGAGAGTTGTGAATCTGTGGAATTCTCAGCCACAGAAGGCAGTGGAGGCCAATTCTCTGGATGTTTTCAAGAGAGAGTTAGATAGAGCTCTTAGAGCTAATGGAATCAAGGGATATGGGGAGAAAGCAGGAATGGGGTACTGATTTTGGGACGATCAGCCACGATCATATTGAATGGTGGTGCTGGCTTGAAGGGCTGAACGGCCTACTCCTGCACCTATTTTCGATGGGCAAAATAACGTACTTGATATTCCACTTGGATGGATTACAACGCAACAGAGTAAACATCCAATTCTCAAATATTATGTAACTAACTAAACCCCCTCACCCCTGTCTCCCCCCCCCACTCCTTTCTCCCCCCTCTCTCTCTCCCATGCCCCACCTGGACTCTCACCTATTTCTCACCTCCCCCTCCCCTTCCATCTACATTCCTTCCTCTAGCTTCACAATTCGCAACTCATGAATCCTTCTGTTTTTTTCCCATCTCTGTCCACCTGTCAATAGTACCCCTCGCCTGTATCCACCCATCACTCGCCAGCCTTTGTCCTGCCCCCTCCTCTCTTCCCCTCCCCGGAACATTCAGTCTGAAGGAGGACCCCAACACCAAGCGTCATCTGTTATCCCTTTCCTCCTGGGATGCTGCCTGGCCCGCCAAGTTACTCCAGCACTTGGTGCTTTTTTTTTTGGAAACCGGCATCCACAGTTCCTCGTTTCTCACACTAATTTTTGCGCTGTTCCGTTTGTGTTTGCTTGCTCTCCGAACTCAACAATTCCGAGATAGGTCGCCAAATTGTGAGAGTGCAGCGTCGTTTTGGTGGTGGAAAAGTTGCTGTTTGCCCTTCGGTAAATCACCATGTGCCATGGCTGATATATTCATATATTTTTGCTTCCTTACATTCACCCCCTTGTACACATGGAGCAGCGGAAGTAAATGGTGATCGGGCTTGCCTTAAACTAGGCCACAGGAAGAGCGTGCAAATCCCCGCACGCACGTTTTCTGGAGGTCAGGGTTGAACCAGGCGCTGTGAGGCAGCAAATCTACCAACTGGGCCTCGCGCCTGACCTTCCTCCCATGGTGCAACACGGCAGCAGAGGGTCAAACAAGATGGCCGTCGCCGTCGAGCTGCCGCTGCAGGAGAGGTTTCAATAGACAATAGACAATAGATGCAGGAGTAGGCCATTCGGTCCTTCGAGCCAGCACCGCCATTCACTGTGATCATGGCTGATCATTCTCAATCAGTACCCCGTTCCTGCCTTCTCCCCATACCCCCTGACTCTGCTATCTTTAAGAGCTCTATCTACCTCTCTGTTGAAAGCATCCAGAGAATTGGCCTCCACTGCCTTCTGAGGCAGAGAATTCCACAGATTCACAACTCTCTGACTGAAAAAGCTTTTCTTCATCTCAGTTCTAAATGGCCTACCCGTTATTCTTAAACTGTGGCCCCTGGTTCTGGACTTCCCCAACATTGGGAACATGTTTCCTGCCTCTAACGTGTCCAACCCCTTAATAATCTTATATGTTTTGATATAATGAAATAATATTGAGCGGTGCATTCCCCCTGTTGTTAGAGCCCCCCCCTCACTCTCTGCCCAATACAGAGGATATATTGATGGTGTGATTGAGATTGGGTCCGTTTTCTTTTTTAAAAATCTTATATTTTGAAACATTTTTTGTACTTTGATTTCAAAGGTTGATATGTTGTTTGCATAATAGTCTGCCAACAGTACACTGACTAAGTTTGTGAAATCACTGTTTTTTCAGGTCTTACGACATGCAACTTGAAAGTGAGACAGAAAGCGCTACGACGTGGTAAGAGACAAATGGCAAAGAAAGATTCAGGCTCTTTCTTCATGCATTGTGATTTAAGCCGTCGGTAAAATTATATTGTACAGTTTTGTAAATTATGATTAGCATATTTTCTTCTTCCAGGAGCCAGCACTGCCATTCAATGTGATCATGGCTGATCATTCTCAATCAGTACCCCGTTCCTGCCTTCTCCCCATACACCCTTGACTCCGCTATCCTTAAGAGCTCTATTTAGCTCTCTCTTGAATGCATTCAGAGAATTGGCCTCCACTGCCTTCTGTGGCAGAGAATTCCACAGATTCACAACTCTCTGACTGAAAAAGTTTTTCCACATCTCAGTTCTAAATGGCCTACCACTTATTCTTAAACTGTGGCCCCTGGTTCTGGACTCCCCCAACATTGGGAACATGTTTCCTGCCTCTAATGTGTCCAACCCCTTAGTAATCTTATATGTTTCGATAAGATCCCCTTTCATCCTTCTAAATTCCAGTGTATACAAGCCTAGTCGCTCCAGTCTTTCAACATATGACAGTCCCGCCATTCCGGGAATTAACCTAGTAAACCTACGCTGCACACCCTCAATAGCAAGAATATTCGCAAATTCCACATGCACACAGTTCTCGAGGTCAGGATTGAGCCAGTGTCCCTGGCGCTGTGAGGCAGCAAATCTACCAACTGTGCCTCCGTGCTGTCCTCTTGGATAAGGGGAATGGAATAATATTGAGCAGAGGCAGGTAAATGGAGTTAAAATGTGGATCTATCACAATCTAGTTGAATGGAGAGCAAACTCAAGAGAGAAAGAAGACACAAGAGTGCTGGAGCCGCTCAGCAGATCAGGCAGCACCTCAGGCAAATATGGATAGGTGACCTTTGGGGTCAGGACCCTTCAGTCTGAAGGAGGGTCCTGACCCGAAATGTCGTCTATGCATTGTTCTCCAGAGATGATGCCTTAACTCGCTGAGGTACTCCGGTACTTTGCCTCTTCTTTTGTAAACCAGCACCTGCGGTTCCTTGTTTCTGGACTCAAGAGTGAAATGGTCCTGTCCTCGTTCCTCCATCACATGCAACCTCATGTGCACAATTCTGGGTCAATGTAGATCTTTTAGCTCAAGGATCAAACAGAAATTCAACTAACAAACCCTCTTATGTTCCCCGACCATTCAGTCCATAAAATAATAAATGTTTTTACAAGACGGCCTTATCTGAGATGGAATCTGAAGGATCAGGTTTATCACAAGTAAAATTTGTCTCGAGGCACAGATGAGTGTTGCAGATTATGATTAGGAAATGCGTCTGCAGCTTTTTGGGGTTAATAAAACCCATAGCTGTGTTCCTGAGGCTGGTTCTCTTGGTAACATGAACTCATGCCAGCCTGTGCCATGATATTTATACACAGGGCTTTGAGTAAACAGCAAGGAGAGGTTCTTGTATCTACTTCACCGGCTGCCTGCGGTGATCAGTGAGTGACGGTAAATGCATAAATCAACTGGGATTAAATACAGGCTTCAGCAACACACAAAAAGGACTGAGGCCACGAAGGCATTGTCACGGCAACGACACTGAATAGGCCCGATTGTGGGGAAGAGCTACGAAGGGTAGAGTCGCGGTCACACAGCGCAGAAGCAGTCTCTTCGGCCCGACTCGTCCCACGCCGTCCCCGGTGCCCATCTATGTTTAGTTTAGTTTAGACAATAGGTGCAGGAGTAGGCCATTCGGCCCTTCGAGCCAGCACCACCAGTTTAGTTTATTGTCAAGCGTGCCAAGGCACAGTGAAAAGCTTTTGTTCTGTGCTAACCAGTCAGCGGACTGACTATACATGATTGAAATCAAACCATCCACAGTGTACAGGTACATGATAAAGGCAATAGCATTTAGCGCAAGATAAAGTCCAGTAAAGTCAAATTGAAAACAGTCCAATGGTCTCCAGTGAAGTAGATAGTAGCTCAGGACTTAGTATCTCGAGATTTAGATGTTTTAGATTTAGAGATACAGCGCGGAAACAGGCCCTTCAGCCCACCGAGTCCGCGCCGCCCAGCGATCCCCGCACATTAACACTGTCCTACACACACTAGGGACATTTTTTACATTTACCCAGTCAATTAACCTACATACCTATACGTCTTTGGAGTGTGGGAGGAAACCGAAGATCTCGGAGAAAACCCACGCAGGACACGGGGAGAACGTACAAACTCCGTACAGACAGCACCTCTAGTCAGGATCGAACCTGAGTCTCCGGCGCTGCATTCGCTGTAAGGCAGCAACTCTACCGCTGCGCCACCGTGCCGAGATGTTGATATGTTGTCTACGCTAGTCCTAATTACCTGCGTTTGGCCAATATCTCTCTCGACCTTCCCTATCCATGTACATGTCCAGGTGCCCACCACCGCAACTTCATCTGGCAGCTCGTCCCATGGATTCACACAGCTTCTGTATGAAGTTGCCCCTCACGTCCCCTACAAATCTTTCCCTCAGAAGGCAGTGGAGGCCAATTCCCTGAATGCATTCAAGAGAGAGTTAGATAGAGCTCTTAAGGATAGTGGAGTCAGGGGGTATGGGGAGAAGGCTGGAACAGGGTACTGATTGAAAATGATCAGCCATGATCACATTGAATGGTGCTGCTGGCTCGAAGGGCTGAATGGCCTCCTCCTGCACCTATTGTCTATTGTCTATTTCCCCTCTGACCTGAATCTTCCAATGGAATAGTCGTAAGAATTCATTAGTACATTCGGAACTATTAGACTGAATAGCTTACTTTGTTGGAAAGAAAGACATGCTTGTGTATGTATATGGAACACTTTCTACACCATCGGGCCCTCAAAATATTTTTGCAACCAATGATGTGCTTTTGTCGTGTAGTTAATATTATAACAGAAAGCACAGAGGGTGGAACAGAGAACAGTACAGCACAGGAACAGGGCCTTCGGCCCGCAATGATTGTGCTGAACCTGATGCCGGGACACATTAGTATCTGCCCGCACATGACCCATATTCCTATAATTCCCAACATATCCATGTGCCCATCTGAAAGCCCCGTAAATGCCTCTATCATATCCTCCTCAACTTCCATCATCCCCGGCAGCACATTCTGGGCACCCACCACCTGAAAATAGGTGCAGGAGGAGGCCATTTGGCCCTTCGAGCCAGCACCGCCATTCATTGTAATCATGGCTGATCATCTACAATCAGTAACCCGTGCCTGCCTTCTCCCCATATCCCTTGATTCCGCTAGGCCCTAGAACTCTATCTAACTCTCTTTTAAATTTATCCAGTGAATTGGTCTCCACTGCCCTCTGTGGCAGAGAATTCCACAAATTCACAACTCTCTGGGCGAAAAAGTTTCTTCTCACCTCAGTTTTAAATGGCCTCCCCTTTATTCTTAGACTGTGTGGCCCCTGGTTCTGGAGCGCCTATGTTGTGGTTTGTCCTTTGTGCCGTTGGTAATGTTGTAAGCACTGGGATAGAGAGAACTGCCGGGCGACTTCCGTCGCCGAACGCAGCTGATCAAAATTATTTCCAAATTGCAACCGGACACCAGGCTGAGCGCCTCCTGAGCCAAGCGAAGTCCTGCGCTGAGCCATGAGTCCACCAGTCCTCCTGAGCCATGAGTCCACCAGGCCGAGCGCCTCCTGAGTCCTGCGCTTTAAATTGATGCAGTCCGGGAACGAGCAAGTAGTTAGCGTTGAGCGGCTTCCATTTGCTTTGCATTAATTGGAAAGGAAAAATGCCTTTGAAGTGACATTCTGCGTTCCAGACAACACTGTGCATCGCCTTCAACCAAGCAGAAACAAAATCAGCTGGACAACGGGCAGCTGCAAGGCTCGCAACAGGCATTTAATAGAATTTAAAATTACCACCCACCTCCCCATAAACTGATATGAAATATATAAAGACTCTGCCATTTGAAATACAACAAGTCTGCTATTTCTCTTCCTCGCAGGTAATTTCATGGTTTCCAGTCCACATATTAAATATTTTATTGCAAATTCAGGGCTGTGAATTGCTTGAAGAATATTTGCACACCGCTCCCCAACCCTCCACCCCCAATGTAAAACTGAACTTGTGAAGGAAGAGAAAGGAATGCTGGATGGAATACCTGGCTTCACTTCCCACAGCTGCATTGCAAAGGCATGCAGGTTTGCAGGTTCATTGGCCTCTGTAAATTGTCCCTAATGTGTCGGGAAGTAGAAATAGTGTGGACGGGTGACTGAGAGTCGGCGTGGACTCACTGTCATGGAGTCTTACAGCACGGCAACAGGCCCTTCGGCCCACATGTCCCATCTACGCCAATCTCACCTGCCTGCGTTTGGCCCATCTATCTATATACTAAAACTCTCGTTTGTTTGTTTGATTGTTCCTGAACTACAGCCAAAAAGGTACACGATAGCGCGACAATTTTAGGTGGGAGGGATGGGGGGAGTGGGGGAGGAGAGGGTGCTGCACCAATGCAGGAGAGGTTTGGGCCCAACGGGTCCACTTGGTCTACTATCTCTCTAAACCTGTCCATCCTAAAACTTTCTTAAACGTTGCAATGGCACCTGCCTCAACCTCCAGCCGCTCGTTCCATACACCCACTTTGTGTGAAAAAGTTACCCTTCAGGTTCTGATTAAATCTTTCCCCCCTCACTTTCAACCTATGTCCTCTGGTTTTTGATTCCCTTACTCTGGACAAGAGACTCTGTGCGTCTACCCAATCTATACCTCTCAGTATCCATGCTGCATTTCTAAACTAAACTAATTTCCAAACTAGTTTTCTACAGACTCGGCTCTACAGGCTCCTGTTGTTATATTTTGGGTACCATTTTGTGTCTTATTTTAATTGGTATCCTGATCATTCGAAAGTATCCAATGTGGATCTGATTATCTTTAAGAATTTCTGTTGGGATGGATGGTGTCACAAGTTGATAGACGGTAGCTATGCAAATAAATTCTCAATAGGAATGTTGCAAACTATTTTCTCTGATCACTAGTTTCTGATTAAGTAGGGTTATTAGAAACGAATGATCAGAGAAAGTAGTTTGTGGCATTCATGTTGAGAATGTTCTTATCTTTTATTTATGTAAAGTATTTATATAAAGTACAGTCTTTCCAGGTGAGACAGAGGTTCACCTGTACTTACTCCAACCTCATCTATTGCATCGGCTGCTCCAGATGACAGCTTATTTACATCGGCGAGACCAAACGCAGGCTCGGCGATCGCTTCGCTCAACACCTGCGCTCGGTCCGCGTTGGCCAATCTGATCTCCCGGTGGCTGAGCACTTCAACTCCCCCTCCCACTCCCAGTCTGACCTTTCTGTCATGGGCCTCCTCCAGTGCCATAGTGAGGCCCACCGGAAATTGGAGGAACAGCACCTCATATTTCACCTGGGCAGCTTGCAGCCCAGTGGTATGAACATTGACTTCTCCAACTTTAGATAGTTCCTCTGTCCCTCTCTTCCCCTCCCCCTTCCCAGATCTCCCACTGTCTTTCAGTCTCCACCTATATCCTTCCTTTGTCCCGTCCCCCGACATCAGTCTGAAGAAGGGTCTCGACCCGAAACATCACCCATTCCTTCTCTCCTGAGATGCTGCCTGACCTGCTGAGTTACTCCAGCATTTTGTGAATAAATACCTTCGATTTGTGCCAGCATCTGCAGTTATTTTCTTACATAAAGTACAGGAGCTCCTCAACTTACCATGGGGCTTCGTTCCGAGAAGCCCATCACCAACCGAAAATATTGTACGTCGAAATGCATTGTAATACGCGCGATCACGTGGCTCGCTACGGGTCACTGCCGTTTGCACCATCGCAAAGTCGAACCATCGCAAGTCGAAGCATTGTAGGCCAGGGAGCACCTGTATTTGGAGTGGAGGTGAGTAAGTCAGGCTATTGGACACTACGAACGGCAACTATTCAATCGTGTGGGAAAGAAAACTGCAGATGCTGGTTTAAAATCGAAGGTAGACACAAAATGCTGGAGTAACTCAGCGGGGTCAGGCAGCATCTCTGGAGAGAAGGAATGGGCGACGTTTCGGGTTGAGAACCGTCTTCAGACTGATCTTAATTGGGTCTGGGTTAAAACGTGGTCGTGGTCTGGGTTAAAATGTGGTCTGGGTTAAAACGTGGTCGTGGTCTGGGTTAAAATGTGGTCTGGGTTAAAACGTAGTCGTGGTCTGGGTTAAAATGTGGTCTGGGTTAAAACGTGGTCGTAGAGTTGGAGGGCAGGAGGAACAGTCTGAAGAAGGGTCTCGACCCAAAACGTCACACATTCCTTCTCTCCAGAGACGCTGAGTTACTCCAGCACTTTTGTGTCTACCAGCAACTATTTAATTGTTCCGTTTCGGGACATGACAATAAAAGACTCCTGACTCCTGACTAAATCTAATAGAAGTCCCATGTCAACGATAATTGATTCTGAATTATTTGGTTCCATTTCCATTTAGTAACTGGGAAGTGTCTTTGAGCGGTACACTTGCGAGAGTCCAGGCCCGACGTGCTCCAGAGATGTGGAAGGGAAGGGCAGCAAAGTGCAAGGAACCCTGGAGACAAAAACAATATCCATGGCAGATATTGAGAACAGAAAATGTAGGAGGCCCTTTAAGAGCATAAAAAGTGGAGAGGGATAGAAAAGAGGAAGATGTGTTTTCACTGGCAAAGTAGGTTAACGGAAATCCCAGATAGACACAAAATACTGGAGTAACTCAGCAGGTCAGGCAGCATCTCTTGAGAGAAGGAATGGGTGATGTTTCGGGTCGATACCGTTCTTCAGTTCCTTTAGAATGGAGATGAGGAGGAACTTCTTAAACCAGAAGGTGGTGAATCTGTGGAATTCATTGCCACAGATGCGGTGGAGGCCAAGACATTGGGTATTTTTAAAACAGAGATTGATCGGTTACTGATTAGTAAGTGCGCCAAAGGCTATGTGGAGAAGACAGGAAAATGGGGTTGAGAGGGGAAAAATAGATCAGCCGCGTTTGAATGGCGGGCAGACTCATAAGGTCATAGGTGACAGGAGCAGAATCAAGCCATTTGGCCCATCAAGTCTACTCCGCCATTCAATCTTGGCCGATCAATCTCCCCCTCCAGACCCCATTCTCCTGCCTACTCCCCATAACCTCCAATCATGAGGCCGAATGCCCTGAATCTTGCTCCAGGCTTTGCCTTATGGGATAGCATGATGGGCTGTGATGATAGTGGTCAACATAGAAAACAGAAACATAGAAAATAGGTGCAGGAGGAGGCCATTCGGCCCTTCCAGCCAGCGATGCTCTGAGCCAGATGTGCTGCGGGTATACTGCACTTGTTGAGCCCCACAACACGATATACAGTGTCCCCAGTGTGAGGACAGCTCTTTGCCACTCCAGCAACCGCGTGGCGGAACCTGCTGGTGTGTCCGTGGACTGATACACCTGCAAACGTAGGTTGGAGAGAGTGAGATCAGCAGACGTCAATGTTCTGGAACACCCTGCGCGAAGAAGGGGTGGAGGAAGCACATCTGGTCGATAATTCACAAAATGGAATTGGATAATTGGGTTTTCTCCGAGATCTTCGGTTTCCTCCCACACTCCAAAGACGTACAGGTATGTAGGTTAATTGGCTGGGTAAATGTAAAAATTGTCCCTAGTGGGTGTAGGATAGTGTTAATGTGCGGGGATCGCTGGGCGGCACGGACTTGGAGGGCCGAAAAGGCCTGTTTCCGGCTGTATATATATGATATGATATGATATGATAAATACTTGAGAAGGAATTGCAGGGAAAAAACACAGAGTGCTGGAGTAACTCAGCGGGTCAGGCAGCATCTCTGGAGAACGTGGATAGGTGACGTTTCACAGAGTGCTGGAGTAACTCAGCGGGTCAGGCAGCATCTGTGGAGAACATGGATGGGTGACGTTTCACAGAGTGCTGGAGTAACTCAGCGAGTCAGGCAGCATCTGTGGAGAACATGGATAGGTGACGTTTCACAGAGTGCTGGAGTAACTCAGCGGGTCAGGCAGCATCTGTGGAGAACATGGATGGGTGACGTTTCACAGAGTGCTGGAGTAACTCAGCGAGTCAGGCAGCATCTGTGGAGAACATGGATAGGTGACGTTTCACAGAGTGCTGGAGTTACTCAGCGGGTCAGGCAGCATCTGTGGAGAACATGGATAGGTGACCGCTTGCTGAATTACTCAGCACTTTGTGTCTTTTTGTTCATAAACCAGCATCTGCAGTTTCCTGTTTCTACAATGACGTACAGGGCCTTGTGGTAAAGAAGAGCTGATCGACGGGACTCTTCTCAAGAGTTGCTGTCGGATCGGTAGACAGAATGGTGTCCTTCTTTTTGACATGATACCATATATTGTACAATCAGGCTGCCATTTGATGTGGGTTAATTTGTCCCACCTGTCAGCATTTAGTCATTTGTGGTTTACGTTCTGCTTGCCCTGTTCAGCTTGAGTGGCTGGAATCAGCTTAGTGTGTTCCAAAAGCGCTTTGTTTAAGTTATAGACTTTGTTCACTGAACAATGCCCTGAAGCATGATCTTTCTAAACGTACCCTACTACACGAGATTATAAACTGGACACCCAGGAAGCAAGCATGTTGCTTAAATGCAGCTGTTTTTGTCTCTTTAATTTCAGCTGTCAGCCCAAACTACCCATGCCCGCTATAAATCCTGACCTTTGTTCATGATTTGTGTTCTTTCCTCTCAGCCGGCAATGAAATGAGGAGAGGATTGCACGGTGGCACAGCGCTAGAGTTGCTGCCCTACAGTGTTAGAGATCTAGGTTCCATCCTGACTACGGGTGCTGTCTGTACAGAATTTGTACCTTCTCCTCGTGCCCGCATGGGTTTTCTCCGGGTGCTCTGGTTGTCTCCCACACTCTAAAGACGTGCAGGTTTGTAGGTTAATTGGCTTTGGTAAAAATTAATTGTAAATTGTCCCTGGCGTGTAGGACAGTCGTAGCTAGGGTTGCCAACTGTACCATATTAGCCGAGACATCCCGTACATTGGGCTAAATTGGTTTGTTCCGTACAGGACCGCTCTTGTCCCGTATTAGGCCAAGGGGGCGTTGTAGGCCCGGAGGCTACTGTAGGCCCGGACAGTAGGCCCGGACAGTGTAGGCCCGGACAGTGTAGGCCCGGACAGTGTAGGCCAGGACAGTGTAGGCCTGGACAGTGTAGGCCCGGACACTGTAGGCCCGGGGGCCACTGTAGGCCCGGGGGCCACTATAGGCCCGGGGGCCACTATAGGCTCGGACAGTGTAGGCCTGGACAGTGGGGGCCCGGACAGTGGGGGCCCGGACAGTGTGGGCCCGGACAGTGTGGGCCC
>NC_135954.1:113003086-113070586 GCF_053455715.1 Rhinoraja longicauda | reverse complement strand
ATGGCAGCTTCTCGGAGCCCTTTGACATTCGCAGTGGCATTAAACAAGGCTGCGTCCTCGCTCCCACACTCTTTGGGATTTTCTTCGCTCTGTGCCTGAAACATGCCTTCGGCACCGCAACAGAGAGGATCTACCTCCGTACTAGATCAGATGGCAGGCTCTTCAACCTCACCTGCCTCAGAGCCAAGACAAAAGTATGTGAAGCTCTCATCAGAGACATGTTGTTCGCCGATGATGCAGCAGTTGTGTCCCACACCCAGCAGGAACTACAATCATTGATGGACCGCTTCTATCGGGCTTGCAAGGACGTCAGGCTGACCATCAGCCTGAAGAAGATGAACATCCAGGGGCAGGATACAGAGGCACCGCCTGTCATCATTATCGACGATTACGAACTCAGTGCCATCCATCAGTTCACGTACCTCGGCTCCACCATCACCGACAACCTCTCCTTAGACGCAGAGATTGACAAGAGGATCGGGAAGGCAACTACAACTCTCGCTCGTCTTACAACTCGAGTGTGGACCAACCCAAAGCTGACAGTGATAACAAAGATAGCAGTCTACAACGCCTGTGTCAACAGCACACGGCTGTACGGCAGTGAGACATGGACTACATATGCCAGACTGGAGAGATGACTCAACACCTTCCACCTTAGAAGCACCTGCTGCATCCTGGGTATATCCTGGCAAGACAGAGTGTCCAACGCCGAGATTCTGTCTGGCGCTGGCCTTCCCAGTATGTACACTCTACTCAGGCAGCACAGACTGCGGTGGCTGGGCCATGTCCACCGCATGGAGGATGGCTGTATTCCAAAAGACATCCTCTATGGAGAGCTGACATCCGGGAGGAGAACCATCGGCCGCCCCCAGCTACGTTACAAGGATGTCTGCAAGAGAGATATGAAGGCGCTCAACATCGATGTGGAGTCCTGGGAGACCCTTGCAGCTGACCGCACGAAGTGGAGAGGTACCCTAAACCAACATCTCAAAACAGGGGAAGAGAAACTGATGAACGCAGCGGCAGACAAGGGGGCACACAGAAAGGAGCGCAGCAACTTCAACAGACCAGAGACCACACACAAATGTGACCTTTGCCACAGAGACTGTCACTCCTGCATTGGTCTCTTCAGCCATAACTAGGATGCATCATCAGTGACGATAAGTGAGCCAGTACCTTCAGCAGCCATACATGCCCAGGCCATAACACCCCCACCACCGTGTTTCACAGATGAGGTGGTATGCTTTGGATCTTGGGCAGTTCCTTCTCTCCTCCATACTTTGCTCTTGCCATCACTCTGATATAAGTTAATCTTCGTCTCATCTGTCCACAAGACTTTTTCCAGAACTGTGGTTGCTCTTTTAAGTACTTCTTGGCAAACTGTAACCTGGCCATCCTATTTTTGCGGCTAACCAGTGGTTTGCATCTTGCAGTGTAGCCTCTGTATTTCTGTTCATGGTCTTCTGCGGACAGTGGTCATTGACAAATCCACACCTGACTCCTGAAGAGTGTTTCTGATCTGTCGGACAGGTGTTTGGGGATTTTTCTTTATTATAGAGAGAATTCTTCTGTCATCAGCTGTGGAGGTCTTCCTTGGCCTGCCAGTCCCTTTGTGATTAGTGAGCTCACCAGTGCTCTCTTTCTTCTGAATGATGTTCCAAACAGATGATTTTGGTAAGCCTAAGGTTTGGCTGATGTCTCTAACAGTTTTATTCTTGTTTCTCAGTCTCATAATGGCTTCTTTGACTTTCATTAGCACAACTTTGGTCCTCATTTTGATAAACAGCAATAAAAGTTTCTAAAGGTGATGGAAAGATCGGAGGAAAGAATAGGTGCTGAGAGCTCTCTTATACCTGCATTAAGGAGGCAATTAAACACACCTGAGCAATTACAAACACCCGTAAAGCCATGTGTCCCAAACATTATGGTGCCCTGAAATGGGGGGACTATGTATAAACACAGCTGTAATTTCTACCAAAATGTATAAAAATACTCTTTAATAAAATCTGACAATGTGCACTTTAACCAAATGTGATTTTTTTTATTAACAAATCTCAAATTGTGGAGTACAGAGGCAAATAAATAAACAATGGGTCTTTGTCCCAAACATTATGGAGGGCACTCTATATCTAAATATATATATATATACATATATATATATATTTAGATATAGATAATGGATCATTATATATATATATATGTGTGTGTGTGTGTGTGTGTGTGTGTGTGTGTGTGTGTGTGTGTGTGTGTGTGTATATATAATATATACACACATATATATATATATACACATATATATATTTGTGTGTGTATAACATATACTATTGTGTGTGTGTGTGTAAATATATATATACACACACAACAATAATAAATATATGTAAAGCAAATAATGTATAAAAAATATAAAAAGACAAATAAATAAACAATAATAGTGCAAAGTCAAAAATAATACCCTCAAGTCTATAGTTCGGAGCTTATTTGAGATTGTGGTGTTTATTAGCCTGCTGGCTGTGGGGAAGAAGCTGTTCCTGAACCTGGACGTTACAGTTTTCAGGCTCCTGAACCTTCTTCCCGATGGCAGGGGTGAGATGAGTGTGGGTCTCTGGTGATGCTGGCTGCCTTGTTGAGGCAGCGCCTCCTGTAGATTTCTTTGATGGTGGGGGGGGTCAGGGTGATGAACTGGGCAGTGCCCACACGTTTTGCAATCTTCTTCGAGGGGTGCAGGAGGTGGACCAGGGAACCTTCTCTTTCATTTGTTAAGTTTATTTTAAACTGATCAACGTCTGAAGAAGGGTCTCGATCCGAAAAGTCACCCATTTAAATGTATTTCACTGCACCAACTGCACGTGCCAGTAAATAAACCATTCTATCCAGTCCTTCTATCCAGAGATGCTGTCTGTCTCGCTGAGCCACTCCATCATTTTGCGTCTAACTCCCCATCTTTGCCACTGTGCCCTGTGAAAACATTTCATCATTTTAGGAGTCTACTAGCTGGGCGTTGACTCGTTGTGTGCAAGCCTCTCCTGTGGGCCCGGCAACCCCCGTTGGGTGCAAGCCTCTTCCTCGGGCCCGGCAACCCTCCCCAACTGACGATCCGTGGGCCCGTTGCCAGCCAGGGAGGGCGAGGGGGGAGAGGAAAGGGGAGAGGGAGCCACTCACCTCGGCCCCGGGCGGCCATGGCGGCGGCCAGAGCGAGCCGTGGACCCGTTGGGTGGAAACCTCTCCTGCAGCGGCAGCTCGGCGGCGACGGCCATCTTGTTTGACCCTCTGCCGCCGCTCTGCACCATGGGAGGAAGGTCAGGCGCGGGGCACGCCGGGACGGGTGCCGGTCCTCCCGGCACGGGAGGGGGTGGGACGCATTTATTAAAGTTTATTAAGTTAATTGCTTTTAAAATGTAAGAAAACTTGATCAATCAAGACCGCAGGGCAATGGTGAGTAGGGTGGGCCTAAAATTGTTCCGCTATCCTGTCCCATTTTGGCTGTATTTAGGGAACAAATCTATCCACAAACCCTCAAATATACAAGATGGGAGTTTTAGTAATATATAGATTTGCCTTCGAAAACAAGTCTAAATGTTTAATCTCTTCTCATGACTGGCATACTCGAGGTTTACTTTGAAATGATAGAAGACAAAGAAGTGTTTTGTAAAGGGTTCCACAAAATCACGCTGCACTGTGAAAACAGATTAGGAGCGCTTTTAATCTTCTTACATTGTTTACAAGGTTCAGCACATTGTTGGATCCCTCACAGCTACTGGGCTTGGATATGTGCCCGTGGTTCCAGAGACCCCGCACTGCCCATGTTTAAAAGTGTCCCCCCCCTCCCACACACAAAGTCTGCCACAGTTACCATTGCGGGCATGGCGGTACCTCCTGTCACTCTGTCTCTGCAACTGTTGCACTATAATAATGAGAACTATATTGTGCACTCTGCACCTTCCCCTTTGCTCAATCTGTTGTCTCCCTCTCTCCTTGACGTTCAATCCGAAGAAGGGTCTCGACGCGAAATCGAAGGTAGACACAAAATGCTGGAGTAACTCAGAGGGGTCAGGCAGCATCTCGGGAGAGAAGGAATGGGTGTCGCTTCTTCAGACTGAAGAAGGGTCTCGACTCGAAACGTCACCCCCATTCCTTCTCTCCGGAGATGCTGCCTGTCTCGCTGAGTTGCTCCAGCGTTTTGTGTCTATCTTTATTGTACCTTGAGTTTGGCTTGAAAGTATTTCTATCCAGTGTTACAGATTTGATCGGATAGTCAAGAGTGTTTTATTACCCTCTCCCGAAACTAGAACACTGAGATTCTTACTTGCAGCTGCACATCAGCTTCGTAAACGCAGTGCACAATAGATGACACGGCAAACAAACAAAAAAGTTCAATTAATTAAAAAAAAACAATATGGTGCAGCAGAAAAACAAAAATAACACAGTCCCTAGTGCAACCTGGCTGTTTGTACTTTGGAGTTTAGTAGGAGTTCATAGTGTTCAATAACCTGATGGCTGTGTTCAATAACCTGAAACCTGGTGAGACCACATCTGCAGTACTGTGTACAGTTTTGGTCTCCTAATTTGAGGACGGACGTCCTTGCTATTGAGGCAGTGCAGCGTAGGTTCACCAAGTTAATCCCCGGGATGGCGGGGATTATATGATGTCATATGAGGAAAGATTGGAAAGATTGGGCTTGTATTCACTGGAGTTTAGAAGGATGAGAGGGGATCTTATAGAGACGTATAAAATTATAAAGGGACTGGACAAGCTAGATGCAGGAAAAATGTTCCCAATGTTGGGGGAGTCCAGAACCAGGGGCCACACAGTCTAAGAATAAAGGGGAGGCCATTTAGGCCCATTAGGGTGAGGTGAGTTGGGGTTGGGGTAGGGAGGGGTGGGGTGGGGTGGGGGTGGGGTGGGGTTGGGGTGGGGTGGGGTGAGGTGGGGGTGGGGTGGGGTTGGGGTGGGGTGAGATGGGATGGGGTGAGTTGGGCATGGAGTGGGGTGGGGTGGGGGTGGGGTGAGTTGAGGTGGGTAGGGTGGGGGTGGGGTGAGTTGGGCATGGAGTGGGGTGAGGTGAGGTGGGGTGGGTTTGTGGTGAGGTGGGGTGAATTGAGATGGGGTGGGGGTAGGGTGGGGAGAGTTGGGGTTGGGGTGGGGAGAGTTGGGGGTGGGGTGGGGTGAGTTGGGGTTGGGATGGGGTGGGGGTAGGGTGGGATGGGGTGGAGTTGGGGTGAGTTGGGGTGGGGTGGAGTGGGGTATGATGAGGTGGGGGTGGGGTAGGGTTGGGATGAGTTGGGGATGGGGTGGGGTGGGGTGAGGTGGGGTGGGGTAGGGGTGGGGTGGGGTGGGGTGAGATGGGGTGGGTTGAGTTGGGGATGGGGTGGGGTGGGATGAGGTGAGGTAAGGTTAACACACAAAATTTCAGAATAAGGGGTCACCCATTTAAAAACTGAGATGTGGAAGAATTTCTTCTGTGAAGGTCATGAATCCGTAGATTTCTCTGCCCTAAAGAGCCGTGGAGACTGAATGGTTAAATATTATCAAGACTGAGTGAAGCAGGTCCTTTTGTCAACAGGAGAGTTGAAGGTTAGGGAAACGGTGAAGCTGAGGCCAGGATGAGACCAGCTACCACTGTATTGAGTCACAGAGCGGATTCAAGTGTCTGTACTCCTGTTCCTATTTTCTATATTCTTATTAAATTAACTGAATCCATAAATTAAGGGAATTAAATTGTTGTGACGGCTTTAGGGGGTGAAGCAGGGGAACAGGATTAGGCTTAGGCAGCTCAGGAAGAAAACGCATCAGTTTGGAGATAACAGGCTTTGTGCCTCAGCTGCACAATTAGACCATTCACATGGGCTCATTTATTTTAATTTTTTCGGTCAAAAATAGTCGTGATCTACGTGGATCATTTCACCAGATGGTTTAAAGTGTTTTCAAAGTGCAGCTGGGTGGAGCAGCAGCCTCAGAGTGCTGGAGATGGTACCTGACCTCAGGTGCTGTCTGCCTGTGTGGAGTTTGCATGCTCTTCCCGTGACTGCGTGGGTTTCATGTGGGTCTCCGTTCCCCCCCCCTCTCCCCACCGCATCCCAAAGCCATGCAGGTTTGTAAGTCAATCGGCCTCTCTATTAAAAAATGAATAGAGTGTATAATGTGTGTGTGAAGGGAGTGGATGAGAACGTGGGGTAACGTAGAACCAGGGTGGATGGGCGATCAATGGATTCGGTGGGCTGAATGAACAAAGAAATCAAGATGTAACGGGAAAGAAAACTGCAGATGCTGCTTTAAATCAACGGCAGACACAAAATGCTGGAGTAAACTCAGCGGGTCAGGCAGCATCTCTGGAGAGAAGGAATGGGCGACCGGGTCTCGACCCGAAACGTCACACATTCATTCTCTCCAGAGATGCTGCCTGACCCGCTGAGTTACTCCAGCGTTTTGTGTCTACTGAAGAACTAAAGATGCCGGTTTGTAAAAAAGGCCACACAGTAACTCAGGCAATCAGGCAGCATCTCTGGTGAAGACGGATAGGCGATGTTTTGGGTGGAGACCGTTCTTTGGCCTTCGCTCTCCCCTTCCCCTTTGCAGCTACATGCTCTCCTTTAGTGCCACAATTTGCAACTCTTCAGTCCTCATGTCTCTGTCTTGTCATCTCTGGCCTCTCGCCAACCATCTGCCTATCACAAATTCCCTTCACTTGTATCCACCTATCACTTCGGTCACGGATTACGATCACGGTGGCGCAACGGTAGAGTTGCCGCCTGGCAGCGATTGCAGCGCCGGAGACCCGGGTTCCATCCCGACTATGGGCGCCGTCTGTGCGGAGTTTGTACGTTCTCCCCGTGACCTGCGTGGGTTTTCTCCGAGATCTTCGGTTTCCCCCCACACGCCAAAGACGTGCAGGTTTGGAGGTTAACTGGCTCGGTAAATGTAAAAATTGTCCCTAGTGGGTGTAGGATAATGTTAATGTGCAGGGATCGCTGGTCGGTGCGGACCCGGTGTGCTGAAGGGCCTGTTTGTGCGCTGGATCTCCAAACTCTAAACTTGCCCAGCTCTATTCAGCCCCTGCTGTCTTGCAGATTTATCTCCCACCCCTTCCCCACAATCAGTCTGAAGAAGGGTTTCGATCTGAAACGTCACCTCTCCATGTTCCCCAGAGATGCTGCCTGACCCGCTGAGTTACTCCAGCACTCTGTGAAACGTCACCTATCCATGTTCTCCACAGATGCTGCCTGACCCGCTGAGTTACTCCAGCACTCTGTGAAACGTCACCTATTCATGTTCCCCAGAGATGCTGCTTGACCCGCTGAGTTACTCCAGCACTCTGTGAAACGTCACCTATTCATGTTCTCCACAGATGCTGCCTGACCCGCTGAGTTACTCCAGCGCTTCTTTGTAAACCAGCATTCTTCTTTCTGCATCCAAACCTAGGAGTATTTGTTTGGAAGAACGTTGGCATGTGTGTGCATTCACGTGTCTGTTTGCGGGTGCTTTGATAAGCCTTTCATTTTTCTTCCAGGCTGGAATGGGTGGAGATTATCGAGCCTCGCACTCGGGAGCGTATGTACGCCAACCTGATCACCGGAGAGTGCGTCTGGGACCCCCCTTCCGGTGTGCGGATCAAGCGGACCAACGAGAACCAGTGGTGGGAGCTGTTCGACCCCAACACGTCCCGGTTTTACTACTACAATGCCACCACCCAGAGGACAGTGTGGCACCGGCCTCAGAACTGCGACATCATCCCTTTGGCCAAGCTGCAGACCCTGAAGCAGAACACGGACTCGCCCAGCCGGGCCTCCGCGGACAACAGCCCCGGCCGCAGTAGCAACATCAGCAGGGAGGGCAGCACCAGCTCCTCGCTGGAACAGGAGCTGGAGGCCGACCGAGCCCAGGACCCAAGCCGGCCAAAGCCAGCCCAGCAGATCATCGGCAAGGAGGAGGTGGAACGGTAAGGCCAGCCCCCCCAGCCAGCGCCTTCTTGTGAGTCTTAGGCACGGTGAAGAGGTTTTGCAACGCTCCGCTTCCACTGACTAACCCAGCCGTTATGGTAGCCCGCCGCGGCCACCAGGCTAGAGAAGCGCGGAACTTCAGATGCTGGCGTACACAAAAGGACGCGGCTTGCTGGAGAAACTCAGCAGCTCAGGCAGCATCCTTCCCCAGAGAACATGGATGGACGACGTTTCGGGCCGCGACCGTCGTGTCGCTCCCTAGACTGCGATCCAAAACGTCACCTCTCCGTGTTCTCCGGGGATGCTGCCTGACCCGCTGAGTTACTCCAGCACTTTGTATCTTTCTTTGGTGTAAAACCAGCACCTGCAGTACATCAATACATCTCCAGCAAACAGTGGTTCCATCTACTGTTGGTGAAATGAACCGTTTGGACTGTCGTGTTGATGAATCAGCAGGATTAGTAGGTGAAGAGCAAAGCCTGAAAGGCTACCTGGACCATTGGTTGCCATCCACTGGGCTGGACATTGGCTCCCGCTGTGCTGATGAAGCAGTAGATAAATGTCGCCAAAAATAATTCCCATTTGCCCACAACATTTCCAGAACCAGGGGACGCAGTCGAAGAATAAAGGGGAGGCCATTTAAAACCAAAGATACTAGAGGAGCAAGATAGACCACTCGGCCCTAAAAACCGCAGTAGGTCACGGCGCCATTTTAGTAGGCAGAAACTTGCAGAAACATTTAAAAAGAAAAATAACAAAAATCTGTGAATTGATAGATGAGATATATTCTGCATTTTAATGGTATCATCACACATACTGTTCCCCCACAACACTGATTACACTGCGAGAGGCAGAGCGAACGGCGGGTTTTGCTTACTAAAATGGCGGACGTTACGCTCCTTTGCGTACTACACTTCAGTACAGGCGATTTCAACGGAGTGGTTCATCTTGCTCCTCTAGTATCTTTGTTTAAAACTGAGGTGGGAAAAAAACTTTTTCACCCAGAGAGTTGTGAATTTGTGGAATTCTCTGCCACAGAGGGCAGTGGAGGCCAATTCACTGGATGAATTTAAAAGAGAGTTAGATAGAGCTCTCGGGGCTAGCGGAATCAAGGGGTATGGGGAGAAGGCAGGCACGGGTTACTGATTGTGGATGATCAGCCATGATTACAATGAATGGCGGTGCGGGCTTGAAGGGCCAAATGGCCTCCTCCTGCACCTATTTTCTAAGTTTTCTATGTTTCTAAAATATATTTTGATTAGGATGTAATTTGGTTCCAACAACATTTAAAAGACATTTGGTCAGGGAGGTGCATGGGTAGGAAAGGTTTAAAGGCATCCGAGTCCAACATGGGCAAGTGGGACTAGCTCGGGTGAGGGTGAGGGTGAGAGCTAGGGCTCTATATCTTGAAGCGCAAGGTGATCTTATCGAGGTGTGTAAAATCATGAGGGGATTAGATAGGGTGAGTTGCTTTACCCAGAGTAGGGGCATCAACAACCAGGTGGCATCGGGTTAAGGTGAGAGGGGAAAGAACAGGAATCTGAGGGGTAATTTTGTCACTCAGAGGGCGATGGGTAAATGGAACGAGCTACCAGAAGAGGTAGTTGAGGTAGGTGCTGTAAAATATCATTTTAAAACCGTTTGGACTGGTACATGGATAGGAAAGGTTTAGAGAAACACTGGACCAAGTGGACCTGTTGGGCCCAAACCTCTCCTGCATTGGTGTTGCACCCTCTCCTCTCCCCTCCCCCTCCCCTCTCCCCCCTCCCCCCTCACCACCTCTCATCCCTCCCTCGCTCCTCCCCCTCCCCTTCCCCCTCCCCCTCCCCTTCCCCCCTCCCTCCTCCCCCTCCCTCCTCCCCCTCCCTCTCCTCCTCCATCCCTCCTCCCCCTCCCTCCTCCCCCTCCCTCTCCTCCTCCATCCCTCCTCCCCCTCCCTCCCTCCCTCCTCCCGCTCCCTCCTGCCTTCCCCTCCCTCCTTCCCTCTCCCCTTCCCCTCCCTCATCATTCCCCTCAACCCCCCTTATCCTCCCTCCTCCCCCCTCCCTCCCTCCCTCTCTTCCTCCCTCCCTAGGAGACAGATTTAAACTTTAAAATGTGAATAACTTAAAAAATATAAATGATTTCAATGAAACATTTTCCATTAGCACCAAAGGGACGACGGTGAGTAAGGTGGGCCTAAAATTGTCGCGCTATCGTGTACCGATTTGGCTGTAGTTCAGGAACAAACAAACAAACAAACGAGAGTTTTAGTATATAGACTAGACCAAGTGGGCCCGTTGGGCCCGTTCCTCCTAGGGTTTCCATTGCGACCTGGGGAGATCGATTTTTTCCTTTAAAATAAATTGTCTGTTAGAGGGATATTGCCCCATTACAGGAAGCATATTGCCCTGTTACAGGAAGCATATTGCCCTGTTACAGGAAGCATATTGCCCTGTTACAGGAAGCATATTGCCCTGTTACAGGAAGCATATTGCCCTGTTACAGGAAGCATATTGCCCTGTTACAGGAAGCATATTGCCCCTTTACAGGAAGCATATTGCCCTGTTACAGGAAGCATATTGCTCCGTTACAGGAAGCATATTGCCCTGTTACAGGAAGCATATTGCCCTGTTACAGGAAGCATATTGCCCTGTTACAGGAAGCATATTGCCCTGTTACAGGAAGCATATTGCCCTGTTACAGGAAGCATATTGCCCCTTTACAGGAAGCATATTGCCCTGTTACAGGAAGCATATTGGCCTGTTACAGGAAGCATATTGCTCCGTTACAGGAAGCATATTGCGCTGTTACAGGAAGCATATTGCCCTGTTACAGGAAGCATATTGCCCCATTACAGGAAGCATATTGCCCCATGTTGTGGCAACTTCAGTCCTTACGATAAATTCCTCTCTGCTTACCACCATTTGATGGAGGCTGGAGTGATCGATCTTGACGCAAACCGGCAACAGAGAGATCTTCACGACGTTTCAGTTTAATTTGTTGTTTATTGAAGTAGTGATAGAAACAGATTTGTATTTCTCCCGTCATAGATCTGTTAAGAACTGTATTTCGCTATAGCTTCTACGCGTCTGACCCTCCCATCCCTGCATTCCCAGATATCCCAGTCCATATATGCCCATATATGTATTCATCTCACGACAATCCCCATGTGTCCAAAAATAACACTGCAACATACAAAATAATATAATATGCTAAGACAGCTAATAAACACAAATGGCTCCTACACCCCAAATACAGGAAGCATTTTGCCCCATTACAGGAAGCATATTGCCCTGTTACAGGAAGCATATTGCCCCATTACAGGAAGCATATTGCCCTGTTACAGGAAGCATATTGCCCCTTTACAGGAAGCATATTGCCCCATTACAGGAAGCATATTGCCCCGTGACAGGAAGCATATTGCCCCATTACAGGAAGCATATTGCCCTGTTACAGGAAGCATATTGCCCCTTTACAGGAAGCATATTGCCCCATTACAGGAAGCATATTGCCCCGTTACAGGAAGCATGTTGCCCTGTTACAGGAAGCATATTGCCCCATTACAGGAAGCATATTGCCCCGTTACAGGAAGCATATTGCCCTGTTACAGGAAGCATATTGCCCCCTTACAGGAAGGAAAGGGTACAGAGGAGATTTACCAGAATGATAACTTTTTCAGTCAGAGAGTTGTGAGTCTGTGGAATTCTCTGCCTCAGAAGGCAGTGGAGGCCAAGTCTCTGAATGCATTCAAGACAGAGCTAGATAGAGCTCTTAAGGATAGCAGAGTCAGGAGGTATGGGGAGAAGGCAGGAACGGGGTACTGATTGAGAATGATCAGCCATGATCACATTGAATGGTGGTGCTGGCTCGAAGGGCCGAGTGGCCTCCTCCTGCACCTATTGTCTATTGTCTATTGATAGACGTATAATGCTGGAATAAGTCAGTGGGTCAGGCAGCATCGCGGGAGAACATGGACGGGTAATGTTTCGGGTGGGGACCCAGAATGATGCATGGATTAGAGAGTCCAGGGAGAGAGAGGTTGGACAGACTTGGATTGTGTTCAGTGGAACACCAGAAGTCGTGGGGAGACCTGACAGAAGTGTATGAAATGATGAGAGGCACGGGGAGGGTAGACAGTCAGAAACCTTTTCCCCAGGATGGAAAGATCTAATCCTCGAGAACATAACTCCAAGGTGAGAGGGGCAAAGGTTAAAGGAGATGTGGGGGGCAAGGTTTTTGCACAGAGGGTGGAGTGTGTGTGTAATGTGCTGCCGGGGGTGGTGGTGGAGGCAGATGCGATAATGGTATTTCACAGGCGTTTGGACAGGTACATGGATATGGATCATATGCAGGCAGATTAAAGCGAGTCTTTGCATTGCATTCAGCACAGGCATTGTGCTGAAGGGCTTGTCACTGTGCTGTACTGTTTTATGTTCTATCTGTTGCTCTCAGCTTTGAATATACTAAGTAGGGTTGCCAACTGTCTCGTATTAGCCGGGACATCCCATATTTTGGGCTAAATTGGTTTGTCCCATATGGGGCCGCCCTTGTCCTGTATTAGGCCCCAGGGGCACTGTAGGCCCGGACGCTGTAGGCCCCGACACTGTCGGCCCGGACACTGTAGGCCCGGACAGTGTGGGTCCGGACACTGTAGGCCCGGACACTGTAGGTCCTGACAGTGTAGGTCCGGACACTGTAGATCCTGACAGTGTAGGCCCGTAGGTCCTGACAGTGTAGGTCCGGACACTGTAGGTCCTGACAGTGTAGGCCCGAACAGTCCTAGGCCCTGACAGTGTAGGTCCGGACATTGTAGGTCCAGACTGTGTAGGCCCGGAGAGTGTAGGCCCGGGCGCCGCCTAACGGAGGTTGCATAGCAACCCGCCTCCTGGCCCGGGCGGCCACCATTGGTGGAGCGGGAGCACGTGGCCGCTGGCTTGGTGAGGTCACGTGGGGCGCGGGGCGGTGACATCACCTTGTCCCTTATTTGGGAGTGAGATAGTTGGCACCCCTAGTACTAAGCTTTAGAACAATCTTTGGGCAAGGAGTAGGGAAGGAGCTTTGGGAAGCACTGATTTGCTTTGACTGCTGGCTTGTATTTGATGTTTATTCATTTGAGGATGTGGCTTTTCAATGTGGCTTGCCCATTCCCAACTACCTTTGAGAAGCAGGTGATGGTCTGCCTTCTTGAATTGCTGCAGTCCTTCAGGTATGAATATACTCACAAATTCTGCAAGTTCCCATTTACAGCTAGGAAAACACGTTTCAGGAATTGCCTCACGAATCTCCCCTGGGTATTATTAGAAACTAGACCAAGTGGACCCGTTGGGCCCAAACTTCTGCATTGGTGTAGCACTCTCTCCTCCCCCCCCTCCCCTCCCCTTCTCCCCTTCCTCCACACCCCCCTCCCCCTTCCCCGCCTTTCCCCCCTTCCCCTCCCCCCCACTCCACCCCCCTCAACCCCCTTATACTTCCTCCCTCCATCCCCCTTCCCCGCTCACCCCCACCCCTCCTCCCCCTCCCCCTGCTCCCCCCACCCCTTCCCCCTCTCCCCCTCCCCCTCACTCCATCCCCCTTACTTCCCCTCCCTCCACTCCCCTCTCCCTCCCTCCCTCCCTCCCTCACTTTAAAATGTGAATAACTTTAAAAATATAAAACCGATTTCAATGAAACTTCTTCCATTTGCACCAAAGGGACGACGGTGAGTAAGGTGGGCCTAAAATTGTCACGCTATCGTGTATCGTTTTGGCTGTAGTTCAGGAACAAACAAACAAACAAACGAGAGTTTTAGTATATAATCATACAGACAGGTCTTTTTGGCCCTGTGTGCCCATGATGCCTATCTCACGCCAACCCACTTGACCATGTGAGGCTTGTGTACGTCAACCTTTCCAGTCTTCGTACTTGGCCAAATGTCTTTCAGTTTTAAAGACACATGTGGAAACAGGCACTTCCGCCCAGCAAGTCCATGCTGACCATCAATCACACTCGTTCCATGTTATCCCACTTTCTCAGCCATTCCCTACCCATCAAAACGATAACAGGCAGCCTTGGAAGTCTATCCTCCCTAGTCAAACCGCATGTCAAAAACCTTGGCGTGATATTTGACAATAGACAATAGACAATAGGTGCCCTTCGAGTCAGCACCGCCATTCAATGTGATCATGGCTGATCATTCTCAATCAGTACCCCGTTCTCTGCATTAAAATTTGACAAGCAAGTCAACGCTGTGGTAAAAGCCAGCTTCTTCCAGCTTCGTACCATAGCTAAAATCAAACCATTCCTCCAATTTGACGACATTGAAAAACTCATCCTCCCGCCTAGACTACTGCAACTCCCTATACACTGGGATCAGCCAATCATCCCTGTCCCACCTGCAATTGGTCCAAAACGCCGCAGTGAGACTCCTGACGGGTACCCGTAAAAGGGACCACATCACCCCGATTCTGGCCTCTCTCCACTGGCTCCCAGTACAGTACAGAATCAACTTCAAGCTCCTCCTATTCACATACAAAGCCCTAAACAGGCTTGCCCCCCCCCCCCCCCCATATCAAAAATCTTCTAACCCACCACTCTATCTCCAGGTCCCTCAGGTCGGCCGACTTGGGGCTACTGACTATCCCGCGGTCTAGGCTTAAGCTCAGGGGTGACCGCGCTTTTGCGGTTGCAGCTCCTAGACTGTGGAACAGCATCCCTCTCCCCATCAGAACTGCCCCCTCGATCGACTCCTTTAAGTCCAGGCTCAAAACCTATTTCTACTCCCTAGCGTTTGAGGCCCTCTGAGGGGGCGCTGTGAACTGTTTATGTATGTACTGTTATGTTTGTGTGCCATTGTATGTTTGTTCTTAGTACCTGAACTGATGTGCAGCACTTTGGTCAACGTGGGTTGTTTTTAAATGTGCTGTACAAATAAAATTGACTTGACTTGACTTGACTTGACACAAGGGGCTATTTCACAGAGGGCCAAATAACCTACAGACCCGCACATCTTTGGGATGTGGGAGGAAACCGGTGCACCCGGCCTAAAACCCACGCATGCGGTCACAAGGAAACGTGCAAACCTCACACGGGCAGCACCCGAGGTCAGGATCGAGCCTGGGTCCTTGGCTCCGTGAGGCAGCAGCTCTACCAGCTGCGTTCCTGTGCCACCCAAGCTTGGATATATCCAAGAGTACCAATAACAGGCAGTAAATACAGTTCTTCCAGAACGAGACCACTACAGAACGACATCATCACATTTAAAAAAAAACTGGCGGCCAGTTAGCTGAGGAGTGGGAGGTGACGAGACGATTACTGCTTCCAATCTGTTCCAAGCTGCGGGATTTAGCAGGAGTTTGTTTGTCACTTTGTAAATGCATTCCACCAGCCTGGTGAGCAAAACGTGCTCAGGATACGTTGCCATCCTGCAGTGCCAAAGACATGAGAAGTTAAAGCAAGGGAAAGTGGAAGACTCACTGACAAGATCAAATTGCAATGCCAAGCTCTGCTCGGCCACTTCAGTAGGCCCAGTCTCTGCACCCAGGAGGTTTGACTGCCAGGAGGTGGGTGGTTCACAATGAAGAGTTTGAAATGCCATTTGTGCACCTCTCACGATGTTCCAAAGCACCGTGCAACTGATGAAAGGCGACTGGAATTGGGGAAACAGTCCGTGCGAGGTTGGAAAAGTGATGGACTGTCAGACACAGGCGGGTGCGGGTAATTTAACTTGGCATCATCTTCGGCACTGACATCATGGGCCGAAAGACCACTCCCTGCACGGCATGCTTCTATGTTCTCAGTACTTGCAGAACTCGGGAAAGGAGCTGTGGAAATAGAAGCTATTTTGTCTATATTTGTGAATTTCTCCGTCACAGTTGCCTCCGTTATGGAGATACGGCATGGACACAGGCCCTGCAGCCCACCGAGTCCGTGCCGACCGCTGTACATTAAAGGGCCTGTCCCACTTAGGCGGTTTTTTAGGCGACTGCCGGCGACTGTCAAAGTCGTAGCAGATCGCCAAAATTTTCTTTTACCCGACGACAATGACCACGACAATGCTGAGTCAGGTCGAGATTACACCGTCTTCGGAAATATCGCGAAATTCCCATGCTGTCAATGCTTCACCGACGTCCTAATTTTCACTGAAATCGCTGACAAGTCTGTAATTACTTGAGAGTTTTGAACTATAACATCTTGCCCAGGTTACTTGAAAACCAAGCTTCACGGTAACAAGGCATAAACTGGATTGACTTCCAGTTTACTAATAGCAGTATTACGAAATTTAATTTTAAACGTGGTTAAATGGATTTTTGTGCGGAGTGTGGGCATTCTTTGAAAATGTACGGGAGATGCATATCTGGTTTGTGGGTTGCATATCTGGGTTGGGAGCCTACTTTAAATGTAATCGCTGATGGCCATAAACATCGCAAAATTCCCACGCTTACCTGACCGTCAAACTGTCGCCTCCAATCTACCTGTCAAATGTCCTGAGGATAAATAAATTGGTTAAACACAAGTATTTTATGGTATCTTCAAATGACTTTACTTAATTTAATATTATGTGGTTCTAAATTCATCTAAGAGAACCTAGCAAACCTGGGGACAGCATGCGACAGCGCCCGCAATAAGCAACGATACCTGGCGACAAGCCAGCTGGCGCCGAGAAATTTCATACCAGTTGATTTCTCAGCCACGCGCCGAGATCCGCTACGATTCTTTGAAGACTCCTCACGATCATGCCCGCAACACCCCGGCGAACTGTCAGCAACAGCCTAGTCACCGGCAGTCGCCTAAGTGGGACAGGCCCTTTTCACACAAACTACACACTAGGGAAAATGTACAATTTTTTTTACCAAACCAATTAACCTAGAAGCCACGTCTTTGGAGTGTGTGGGAGGAAACCGGAGCGCCTGGAGAAAACCCACGTTGTCACGGGGAGAACGTGCAAACTCCGTAGAGACAGCACCCGTAGTCAGGATGGAACCGGGTCTCTAGCAGCAACTCTACCGCTGTGCCACTGTGTCACCTTGTTTTTGTCCGGGTGCTTTATACCAGTGCTTCTTAAACTCATTCACCAGCGAGTCTGCGTCACAAAATTTCATTGACCCTCGGCTAAATTTTCTTATGGATTTTTGGTATTTTTCGTCTTATTCTCCCCTGTGTATAATTTTATATATTACTAGACCAAGTGGACCCGTTGGGCCCAAACCTCTCCTGCATTGGTGCAGCACCCTGTCCTCCCCCCCCTCCCCTCTCTCCTCAACCCCCCCTCCCCTCTCCCTTCTCCCCACTCCCCCCTTCCCCCTCCCTCCCTCCCTCCTCCCCTTCCCCTCCTTTTAAACTTAAAAATGTGAATAACTTTAAAAATATAACCGATTTCAATGAAACTACTAAAGTGACAATGGTGAGTAAGGTGGGCCTAAAATTGTCGCGCTATCGCGTACCGTTTTGGCTGAAGTTCAGTCACAAACAAGATAACAAACGAGAGTTTTAGTATATAGATTAAGTCATTCACCCTTCATGCACCCCTCTAGTTTCATTCACCCTTGGGTGAACCATGCACCAGTTTAGGAAGCACTGTTTTACACTAACAGCAGCAGGCGTGAAAACCACACGTCGGGAAGATTGCATTTTATCCAGACCTCTACCCGTTTCTCTTAACCCTTGGAAAATACATTATCTTCCTGAATGAACATAAATGCAACATCTTTTAAAACCTTCGGTGAATCAATGTTTTTAAAATTGAATATTGCTTTTCTAGTTTGTGTTGTGACTGTCTATTTTTTTATTCGTGATACAATGCCGCATTTCTAACCATTCCATAGGTGCACAGCGTGGAGCCAAGATCATTTAATTCTTCATTCAACAGGACTCAAAGGGCAATCCAATATTTTTACAATCTAAATATATATTTTTAAATGTTCTATTTTTGGGTTTGCTGCAAAGGGAATGAGAAACCGAGATTTGTTGATTTGTTATCACATTTTTGTTTTGGGCAACCTTGAATCTGAGGCAAATTGATGCATTGCATTCCACCCTCGAGAGTATTCTCGGTAATTGGACCACCAAAATTGCATTTTCCACACCGATGTCGCTCAAATGAGAGCTGAAGATGCAGCCATATTTTGTCATGCACTCCCTTGGACAAGATTATATCAAATCTTTTTTACTATAAAATTCATCAATCCAATTCCAACGTGCTTGATACAAATTATTTTGAAGGCCAAAGGGCCTGTCCCACTTAGGCGATTTTTTAGGCGACTAGACTATCGCCGGGGTGTCGCCTGTACGGCCGTGAGTCGTCTCCAAAGAGTCGCAGCGTCTTTCTGGTCACCGCTGGATTTTCAGAATGTTGGAAATTTTTCAGCGACAGTGGGTTTGACGCCAATGAGCGTAGCTTGACGTCTCCTGACGTGGGCGCTGTCGTAGGTTGTCGCCAGGTGACGTAGGTTGTCGCCGGTGCTGACATCGGTGAATTCCATTGCCGACTATCTACGTCAACTGGCGACAGGTACCAGAGGCCAAAATGACGTGAATTGTCTTCAGTTATCACCGACAGGGTCGTAGCCTGTCGCTGGTGGACGTAGGTTGACTTGGGTTGTCGTAGGTTGTCGCCTGTGTGGTCGTAGGTTGTCGTAGGTGCGGTTGTAGGTGGACGTCATAAGTCGCGACGATTGGGTCGCCGGTTGTCAGTAGCTTGTCTTAGCTTGACGTCAACTAGGTGGTAGGTTGTTGTAGCTTGTCGTAGGCATTGTCGTAGGGGGGGTCCAGTCACCGGTTTTTCGGCGACCTGTTACGACTACGACAGTCGCCGGCAGTCGCCTAAAAAATCGTCTAAGTGGGACAGGGCCTCAAGCTGTTCAACTTGCATCACCAATGACCTTAAGGCTCGTTAGTTCTGAAGAATAATTGCACATAACAAATTGGCATTTGGCTTCAGAATATGTCTGGTTTAGTTTAGTTCAGAGCTACAGCATGGAAAGAGGCCCTTCGGCCCACTGAATCCACGCTGACCAACGATTCATACTAGTTCTGCGTATCCCACTTTCCATATTCAGTTTAGTTTCGAGATACAGCGTGGAAACAGGCCCTTCCGCCCACCGAGTCCGCATCGACCAGCGATCCCCGCACACTTGCAATGCGTTTAAGAAGCTCTTTCCCCGCCATGTGTAATGTTAATGTGAAGTTTCCTCTTCCAAAAGCTATTACAACTGCGTAAATTTCAATTTCTGAGTACATGTCCAACCTCCTTGCCCAAGGCAGGATGATAATTGTAATTGAAGGTGTGTAGTGAAGATTCACCTGATTTACTCCTGGGATGGTGGCTTGTTGCATGAAGAGAGACTAAACAGACTGGGTCTAAACTATATTGACGAGCCAAAACATTATGACCACTGACAGGCGAAGTGAATAACATTGATTATCTTGTTACAATGGCACCTGTCAAGGTGTGGGATATATTAGGCAGCAAGTGAACAGTCAGTTCTTGAAGTTGATGTGTTGGATGCAGGAGAAATGGGCAGGAGTGAAGACCTGAGCGACTTTGACAAGGTCCAAATTGTTATGGCCAGACGACTGGGTCAGAGCATCTCTGAAACGGCATGGCTTGTGGGGTGCTCCCGGTCAGCAGTGGTGAGTACCTACCGACAGTGGTCCGAGGAGGGACAAACCACAAACCGGCGACAGACAGGGTGTTGGGCGTCCAAGGCTCATCGATGTGCGAGGGCAACGAACGGACCAGAAAAGTGCATGTAGCATAAAACAAATGACCAAAATCCATGAAATGTATAGGAGAGTAGAACAGAAAAGCCACAAAGCTATGTTCAACTGCACAACAATTTCATGAAGGCTGAAAGGACTAAATGCAGATGGCATTTGACATGAGAGGCTGCAGATGCTGGAGTCTGGAGCTAAAAACAAATTGCTGAAGAAACACAGCTGGCCAGGCAGCGTCTGTCAAGGCAATGGACTGACGATGTTTCAGATTGAAGAGGTGACCTCCTTGCTCCTGTACTTAAATCCTCTGGCAATGAAGGCCGTCATGCCATTAGCTTTCTTCACTGCCTGCTGCACCTGCATGCTTACTTTCAGTGACTGATGTACAAGGACACCCAGGTCTTGCTGCACCTCCCCTTTTTCTAATCTGACATCTTTGAGATAATAATCCGCCTTGCCACCAAAGTGGATAACCTCACATTTATCCACATTATACTGCATCTGCCTTGCATCTGCCCACTCACATAACCTGTCCAAGTCACCCTGCAGCCTCATAGCATCCTCATCGCAGCCACCCAGCTTTGTGTCATCTGCAAACTTGGAGATGTCACATTTAATTCCCTCCTCTAAATCATTAATGTATATTGTAAATAACTGGGGTCCCAGCACCGAGCCTTGCGGCACCCCACTAGTCACTGCCTGCCATTCTGAGACAGACCCGTTAATCCCGTCATTGAAAGTAGGCATGCAGGTGCAGCAGGCAGTGAAGAAAGCGAATGGTATGTTGGCATTCATAGCAAGGGGATTTGAGTATAGGAGCAGGGAGGTTCTGCTGCAGTTGTACAGGGCATTGGTGAGACCACACCTGGAGTATTGCGTACAGTTTTGGTCTCCTAATCTGAGGAAAGACATTCTTGCCATAGAGGGAGTACAGAGAAGGTTCACCAGATTGATTCCTGGGATGGCAGGACTTTCATATGAAGAAAGACTGGATAGACTCGGCTTGTACTCGCTGGAATTTAAAAGATTGAGGGGGGATCTTATAGAAACGTACAAAATTCTTAAGGGGTTGGACAGGCTAGATGCAGGAAGATTGTTCCTGATGTTGGGGAAGTCCAGAACAAGGGGTCACAGTTTAAGGATAAGGTGGAAGTCTTTTAGGACCGAGATGAGAACGGTTTTTTTCACACAGAGAGTGGTGAATCTGTGGAATTCTCTGCCATAGAAGGTAGTTGAGGCCAGTTCATTGGCTATATTTAAGAGGGAGTTAGATGTGGCCCTTGTGGCTAAGGGGATCAGGGGGTATGGAGAGAAGGCAGGAACGGGGTACTGATTGAGAATGATCAGCCATGATCATATTGAATGGCGGTGCAGGCTCGAAGGGCCGAATGGCCTACTCCTGCACCTATTTTCTATGTTTCTATGTTTCTATCCCACTTTGCCATCCACTCCCTCCACACGAGGGGCGAATGTTCAGAGGGCCAATCTACCTCCAACCTTGCACGTTCTTTGGGACGTGGGGGGAAACTGCAGCACCCGGAGCAAACCCACGTGGTCATTGGGAGAACGTGCGGGCTCCACGCGCAAGCCTCCAACGTTTCTGACGCTGTGAGGCGGTGGTTCTCCCAGCTACACCCCTGTGTCACGTGCAGATGGGGCATCTTGGGCGGCACGGGCAAGTTGGGCCAAAGGGTCTGCTTCCGTAGAAACATAGACAATAGGTGCAGGAGGAGGCCATTCGGCCCTTCGAACCAGCACCGCCGTTCAATGTGATCATGGCTGATCATCCACAATCAGTAACCTGTGCCTGCCTTCTCCCCATATCCCTTGATTCCGCTAGCCCCTAGAGCTCCATCTAACTCTTCCATGCTGTGTGACTCTGTATCTCACTGATAGTCCGCCTCACCCCTCCTGCCCCAAGATGGAAACCCACATATTGGACCTGTAAACTATCTCTACATGCACGAGAGATCTGTAAATATAGGATGATTTAAATATATAATAATTAATAGTTACAAAAGCTGAAAATAAAATTAGCACAAAAATACACCGCATTACTCAGCAGCTAAATGGAGATTGTACTGTAATTAAGCAAAGCCTGAAAACCCCTTATTTAAATGTAAAATTAGAGATTACGTATCAACCAGAGTCCTTTTTCAGAAGTAAACTTCAAGCTCCAACCCATATTTAAAACGAGCTATATGTGTAGCAAAAAAACTGCAGACACTGGTAAAAATCGAAGGTAGGCACAAAATGCTGAAGTAACTCAGAGGGGTCAGGCAGCATCTCGGGAGAGAAGGAATGGGTGCCGTTTCTTCAGTCTGAAGAAGGGTCTCGACCCGAAACGTCACCCATTCCTTCTCTCCCGAGATGCTGCCTGACCCGCCGAGTTACTCCGGCTTTTTCTGTGTACCTTCGATTTAAAACAATCTATTGCAGTTTGTTTGGTCTTAAAGAATATTTATGGGGTGGGGGGAAGAGAAAACAATGCTTCCAAAACAATCCAGACCCTAGGAATTATACGTCAGCCCATCACTCAGAGTGTGGTTTCACAGCACTCCAGTCAGCACTGTTCTCCTCTCAAAGCTGAGCTGCCGTTGCCAAGGGAACAGCAGCAAGCTGGAGAAGCATCAAAAGCCCACGTGAGATAAAGCTGCCAGCACCCACACAGAATCCAACTTACTGTCAGTCAAGCCACAGGGCTAACCTGTTGCTAAACGCACCGCTCGTTATTCACTTGACTATTGCTTCTGAACGCAAGACGGGTTTTGGATAAATACACATGGTTCAACGCTAAAGGACACAGAGCGCTGGAGTAACGCAGCGGGTCAGGCAGCGTGTCTGGAGAACATGGACAGTTAATGTTTTGCATCGAGCCCCTTATCCGTGTCCTCCAGCGATGCTGCCTGACCCGCTGAGTTACTCCAGCACTCTGTGAAACGTCACCTATCCATGTTCTCCAGAGATGCTGCCTGGCCCGCTGAGCTACTCCACACATCCAGTCATCCTGGGAATTAACCTGGTGAACCTACGCTGCACTCCCTCAATAGCAATAATGTCCTTCCTCAAATTAGGAGACTAAAATTGCACACAATACTCCAGATGCGGTCTCACCAGGGCCCTGTACATCTGCAGTAGGACCTCTTTGCTCCTAAACTCAAATCCTCTCGCAATGAAGGCCAACATGCCATTAGCTTTCTTCACTGCCTGCTGTACCTGCATGCTTACTTTCAATGACTGATTTACAAGCACATCCAGGTCTTGTTGCACCTCCCCTTTTCTTAATCTGACACCATTCAGATAATAATCTGCCTTCCTGTTCTTGCCACCAAAGTGGATAACCTCACATTTATCCACATTATACTGCATCTGCCATGCATTTGCCCACTCACCCAACCTATCCGAGTCACCCTGCAGCCTCACAGCATCCTCCTCGCAGCTCACACTGCCACCCAGCTTTGTGTCATCCGCAAACTTGGAGATGTCACATTTAATTCCCTCGTCTAAATCGTTAATATATATTGTAAATAACTGGGGTCCCAGCACCGAGCCTTGCGGAACCCCACTAGTCACTGCCTGCCATTCTGAAAAGGACCCGTTAATCCCTACTCTTCCTGTCTGCCAACCAGTTCTCTATCCATGTCAATACCCTACCCCCAAAACCATGTGCTCTAATTTTGCACATTAATCTCTTGTGTGGGACCTTATCAAAGGCTTTTTGAAACTCCAGATACACCACATCCACTGGCTCTCCCTTATCCATTCTACTTGTTATATCCTCAAAAAATTCCAGAATATTAGTCAAGCATGATTTCCCCTTGATAAATCCATGCTGACTTTGACCGATCCTGTCACTGCTTTCCAAATGTGCTGCCATAACATCTTTAATAATCGACTCAAGCATCTTCCCCACTACCGATGTAAGGCTAACTGGTCGATAATTTCTCTCTCCCTCTTTTCTTAAAAGGTGAGATTTAATTTAACTCATTTAACTGTTCTGCCATTTCTTTGTTTCCCATTATAAATTCACCTGTCTCTGATTGTAAGGATCCGACAGTTGTCTTCACTAATCTTTTAGGTTGATCGAGTAGAGTTTATTGTCTCCAGTACGATGATATTACTTGCAGCAAATTCACAGGCACATACACTTGGACAACACTCGAAAATGTACAAGGAAATTCAGTTGCTGGTTTACAAAACACTGCCTACAAGACAGTGAAAGGAAATAGTGTAAAAAACATCAGTGCAAAAAATACACAATTAGAAAACGAGTCCATGATAGTTAGGGTTGCCAAGTGTCCCGCATTAGCTGGGACATCCCGTATTTTGGGTTAAATTGGTTTGTTCCGTACGGGACCGCCCTTGCCCCGTAATAGGCCTGGGGGGCACTGCAGGCCCGGACACTGTAGGCTTGGACACTGTAAGCCCGGACACTGTAGGCCCGGACACTGTAGGCCTGGACACTGTAGGCCCGGACATTGTAGGCCCGGACACTGCAGGCCCGGACAGTGTAGGCTCGGACATTGTAAGCCCGGACACTGTAGGCTCGGACACTGTAGGCCCGGACACTGTAGGCCCGGACACTGTAGGCCCGGACACTGCAGGCCCGGACACTGTAGGCTCAGACACTGTAGGCCCGGACACTGTAGGCTCGGACACTGTAAGCCCGGACACTGTAGGCCCGGACACTGTAGGCCCGGACACTGTAGGCCCGGACACTGTAGGCCCGGACACTGCAGGCCCGGACACTGTAGGCCCGGACACTGTAGGCCCGGACTCTGTAGGCCCGGACAGTGTAGGCCCGGACATTGTAGGCCCGGACACTGTAGGCCCGGACAGTGTAGGCCCGGACACTGAAGACCCGGACACTGTAGGCCCGGACATTGTAGGCCCGGACACTGTAGGCCCGGACACTGCAGGCCCGGACACTGTAGGCCCGGACACTGTAAGCCCGGACACTGTAGGCCCGGACACTGAAGACCCGGACACTGAAGGCCCGGACACTGTCGGCCCGGACACTGTAGGCCCGGGGCCCGTTGTAGGCCTGGACAGTGTAGGCTAACGGTGTGTGTTCGAGGAGCGGGGCCGAGTCTGTTCGCCGAATGGAGATTGTGTAGCAACCCGCCTCCCGGCCCGGGCGGAAGCTGTTGGTGGAGCGGGAGCACGTGGCCGCTGGCTGGGTGAGGTCACGTGGGGCGCGGGGCGGTGACGTCGCCTTTCGTCCCTTATTTGGGAGTGAGGAAGTTGGCAACCTCTCATGGTAGTGCAAGAGGTGATCCGTAGTGTTCTGTTGTTAAAATGGAGTGTGGAAAAGTAACTAAACAAAGACGCACATTCCAAAGATGGATACAAAAGGCCTGAGTAACGCAGCGGGTCAGGCAGCATCTCTGGAGGGATGGAATAGATAACGTTTCAGCTTGGAACCCTTCTTCACGCTGAGAGATAGAGAAGGCCAAATCATTTGTAGGGACGATTGAGAGCAACCAAATTGCAAGCTTAAGAGGCAAAGGTACAGAAGGTTAACAGAAAGGTAAATCTCTGCCAGAGATGGCCCCTCCCAGTCTATTCACTGAGCCTGTGTCTGCAGTTGCCGACTGCAATACTGCACATCATCACACGCTGATTCTGACATCAAAGTGAATTTTTCATTGGTGTTTTGAGTGCTCCTGTGTGAATCTACTGGCAGCGGATATATCGCACGAGGCACATTGCACTGGATTCGTGTTTAGACCTCGCGTGGTGATGTGACTTAGCGTAGCTCAGCCTGTGCTGCCATCTTAATGCTTTTACTCTCCGTTCCCCGCCTGTCCTTGCGGCATGCATCGTTCCGCAGCGTGGATCCGCAGGCTAGTGGGCTCGACAAAGACCCGCAGTTACAGTCCACAGGACGTTCAACAATATTAATCCTCACTAACTGGGCATGACCGGGCGGCGAGCATTATTGCCACGGTTGGTTTCCCACTGGGAGCGCTCCATGTCCCATTCAATGGACAATGAAGAGTCAGGGTCGGCCTCGAGCTGTATCCGGGCCGCATCTACTAAGGACAACAAGTCATCTTCCCAGAAGGGCGATAATGAGAACGCTGGATGGAAAATCCAGGACAAAACTTTCATCTGCTCTCTTTTATTGGTGCCAGCTTATTGTTCTCATATTTAAATTCAATTCAAAATCTGTTGCCATATACGGTTATATACAGCCATATAAAAAGGTTGAATTTGCATTTTCCAGATTATTAGTTCGGCCTCTCTAGCTTGTAACTAGTCCATTAACAAAACCGCGTCACCGGCATGGAAAGACACAGAGTGCTGGAGTAACTCAGCAGGTCAGGCAGCATCTCTGGGGAACATGGATAGGTGACGTTTCACAGAGTGCTGGAGTAACTCAGCGGGTCAGGCAGCACCTGTGGAGAACATGGGTAGACGACATTTTGGAGTCGAGACATTTTGGAGTCGAGACTGATTGTGGGGTGGGGGGGGGGGGGGAGAAAGCTGGAAGAGAGGAGGGGCAGGACATTGCCAGGCAGATAGTCAGTTGATACAAGTGAGGAGGATTCTTTTGATAGTTACTCCAGCACTTTATATCTTCCTTTGTAAACCAGCAGCTGCCGTTCCTTGTTTCTACATTTGTACATCTGTGGATCGGTGACGCTGGTGTTAGAGTTCAATCCGCGCTTTCAGACAACAAACCAAATTAGACACCTTAAGAATGAAACGATGCCTTTTTATTCACACATGTGGGTTGTAGGAGAGTAACCCCGAGTGTAGCTACATACTCGCTGTCCCTCGTGCTCCCACACAAAGGTACTTATACTAGCGTAGGAGGGGAGGGTCCAGCACCCTTGAAACAAAGCCCGTCGTGTTAGGACATCCTTGGACATGCTCCCCTGCACTTAAGGGCCTGTCCTACTTAGGCGATTTTAAGGCGACTGCCGGCGACTAGGCTGTCGCCAAACGTTTGCCGGGGTGTCGTGGGCATGATCGTGAGGTGTCTTCAATGAATCGTAGCGGATCTCGGCGCGGCGCGGAAAAATTTCCAGATAGAAATTTCTCGCCGACAGCTGGCTTGTCGCCAGGTATCGTTGCTTATTGCGGGCGCTGTCGCATGCTGTCCCCAGGTTTGATAGGTTGTCGCAGATGCATTTAGAAGCACGTAATATTAAATTAAGAAAAGGCATTTGAAGATACCAGATTATAGTTCTGTTTAACGAATTTATTTACCGTCAGGACATTTGACAGGTAGATTGGAGGCGACAGTTTGACGGTCAGGTAAGCGTGGGAACTTCACGATGTTTCCGAAGATGGTGTAATCTCTTAGTGAGGTGCTAGTTTCACAAAAACAGTAACTTGTATCGACCTGACTTGGCATTGCCGTGGTCATTGTCGTGGTCATCGTCGTACAGTAAAAGAACATTTCGGCGATCTGCTACGACTTTGACAGTCGCCGGCAGTCGCCTTAAAAATCACGTAACTAGGACAGGCCCTTTACACTCTTAATCCTTTCTGGCACCAGTCGGGATCAGACTTGTCTTCCTGTGTGGTTGTACCTTAACAATCGGGCACCTCATTATTTTGTCACAGCTTGGCTCTGTTTCCTTTGTCGTGCACAGCATCGCAATTTCAGCTGATCGCGGCATTTGATCCTGTTTCCACGTACTTCTTGCCTGAGTCACTCCTCTGCCATTCTCAGACTCTCTCACTGGCATTCTTGCATCCAACTGCTTGTTGGATGGGATAAAAACCGGTGCCCGCTGCATTTTGCGTGCGCAGGCCTCCCAAGTGGAATAAACAAACTATTCAGAAACATTTATGAGCAGTCCCTCTATCTGCTTCCAAGGCTGATGCATTTGTTAGTTTGCAGATTTTGTAGATTTTAGATTTAGAGATACAGCGCGGAAACAGGCCCTTCGGCCCACCGGGTCCGTGCCGCCCAGCGATCCCGGCACATTAACACTATCCTACACACACTAGGGACAATTTTTACATTTACCCAGTCAATTAACCTACACACCTGTACGTCTTTGGAGTGTGGGAGGAAACCGAAGATCTCGGAGAAAACCCACGCAGGTCACGGGGAGAACGTACAAACTCCGTACAGACAGCGCCCGTAGTCAGGATCGAACCTGAGTCTCCGGCGCTGCATTCGCTGTAAGGCAGCAACTCTACCTGACCCGCTGAGTTACTCCAGCACTCTGTGAAATGTCACCTATCCACGTTCTCCAGAGATGCTGCCTGACCCGCTGAGTTACTCCAGCACTTTGTGAAATGTCACCTATCCACGTTCTCCAGAGATGCTGCCTGACCCGCTGAGTTACTCCAGCACTCTGTGTTTTTTCCCTGCAATTCCTTCTCAAGTATTTATCCAATTCCATTTTGTGAATTATCGACCAGATGTGCTTCCTCCACCCCTTCTTCGCGCAGGGCGTTCCAGAACATTGACATCTGCTGATCTCACTCTCTCCAACCTACGTTTGCGGGTGTATCAGTCCACGGACACACCAGCAGGTTCCGCCACGCGGTTGCTAGAGTGGCAAAGAGCTGTCCTCACACTGGGGACACTGCACATCAAACTCCGTACAGACGGCGCCCGTAGTCAGGATCGAACTTGAATCTCCGGCGCTGCATTCGCTGTAAGGCAGCAACTCTACCGCTGCGCCACTGTGCCGCCATAAAAGTTTTAAACCAGTGGGTTTAGAGGTGGATGGGAACTTGTGCATCTGGTTAGTGATGCCACCCTTCGCAACCCCATCCTGAATGTCTCAGGTGGAGGAATGTCTCAGGTGCGCCTCTGGTCACCACGTCACAGGGAAGATGTGATCACACTGCAGACCATAGGACGGAGATTTGCACAGATGCTGAAGCAAAGAGTTGGAGAGAGTTAGCTAGAGCTCTGGGGGATAGTGGAGTCAGGGGGTATGGGGAGAAGGCAGGCACGGGTTACTGATTGTGGATGATCAGCCATGATCACAATGAATGGCGGTGCTGGCTCGAAGGGCCAAATGGCCTCCTCCTGCACCTATTTTCTGTTTCTATGTTTCTATAGAACTGCAGATGCTGGTTTATACCAAAGATAGACACGGTTCAGTTCAGTTTTTGTGAAAAGCTTATGTTGCGTGCTAACCAGTCAGCAGAAAGACAATATATGATTACAATCGTGCCATTTACGGTGTATAGATACATGATAAGGGAATAACGTTTAGTGCAAGGTAAAGCCAGCAAAGTCCGATCAAGGATAGTCCGAGGGTCATTAAAGAGGTAGATAGTAGTTCAGCACTGCTCTCTGGTTGTGGTAGGATGATTCAGTTGCCTGATAACAGCTGGGAAGAAACGGTCCCTGAATCTGGAGGTGTGCGTTTTCACGCTTCTGTACATTTTGCCTGCTGGGAGAGGGGAGAAGTGGGAGTGGCCGCGGTGTGACTGGTCCTTGATTATGCTGCTGGCCTTGCCGAGGCAGCGTGAGGTGTAGATGGAGTCAATAGATGGGAGGTTGGTTTGTGTGATGGTCCAGGCAGCGTTCACAATTTGCTGCAATTTCTTGCGTTTCTTGGATGGAGCGGTTCCCAAACCAAGCTGTGATGCGTCCTGATACGGTGCTTTCTGTGGTGCATCTGTAGAAGTTGGTGAGAGTTGTAGGGGACGTGCCAAACTTCCTAGGCCTAAGGCAGTAGAGGCGTTGGCGTGCGTTCTTGGTTGTGTCTAGGTCGTGGCGTGCGTTCTTGGTCATGTCTTCAGTATGGATGGTCCAGGAGAAGCTGTTGGTGATGTTGACTCCTGGGAATGTGAAGCATCTCTACTTTGCCACCGTCTATGCAAGCTGGGGTATGTGTACCGCTTTGCTTCCTGAAGTCAATCACTATCACGGTCTGAAGAAGGGTCCCGAACCATCCTTCGTCTCCAGAGATGCTGCCTGACACGCTGAGTTACTCCAGCACTTTGTGTCCATGTTCTCCAGAGATGCTGACTGACCCGCTGAGTTACTCCAGCACTTTGTGTCCATGTTCTCCAGAGATGCTGACTGACCCACTGAGTTACTCCAGCACTTTGAATCTGTCTTTGCAAGGATGCTTCCAAAATTAGAAAATGGTATCTATGAGGAACGGTCAGCTACACAGAGAGAGGTTGTGTTCTTTGAGAGATGAGGCTAAACGGTGACTTAATCGAGTCGTTTAAAATTTTGAGAGATTCGGAGGGAGTAAATAAGATCGTAAAACATCGGAGCAGAATTAGGACATTCGTCCCATTGAGTCTGCTTCACCATTTGAACATGGCTGATCTATTTTTCCCTCCTCAACCCTACTCTCATGCCTTCTCCCCGTAACCTTTGACACCCTTATCAGTCAAATAGAAAGGTTCTATCTCTCTTAGTAAAGTGGAAATAACCAGTGGGCAAAGAATTAGTTGGAAGCATTACTGTCATAGAGTTAGACAGATAGAAAACAGACACTTTGGCCCAACTTGCCCATGCCAACCAAGATGCCCCATCTACACCAGTCCCCGTCTGACACTGTTACAGTCAGGTCCCAGACTGAGTCAACACATCCATGGTGCTGTCTCGATGTGCAGGGCAACGTCACTGGAGAGAAGGAATGGGCCGAGACCCTTCTTCAGACTGAGAGTCAGGGGTAAAGGGAAACGAGAGATATGGACGGAGGTGTAGAGAGATATAGAACAATGAATGAAAGAAATGCAAAAATGTAACGATAAATGATAAAGGAAATAGCCAATTGTTTGCTGTGGCTGAGGTGAGAACGAGTTCAAACAGTGAGACTCAACAAGAGTCTGGTACGACTTGGGTGGGGGAGGGATGGAGAGAGAGGGAATGCAAGGGTTACTTGAAGTTAGAGAGATCAATATTCTTGATTACCTGTTCTCTTCTAAATGATAGTTTACATTGCTCCTCCAAATGGATTCCAATCATTTGGCCCACACAGGGATGAGACCAGCTGCCTTAAAATGACGTAGTTCCCCTCTCTTTTTAAGCTGTTATCCGTCCTCAGGCACTTACTTCATGGCTACATTATCAAGCACATTATGAAATCACGCCTCAGCATGAGGTATTGGGGCAGCTGCCCAAAAGCTTGGCAAAGCTGAGAGCTGTCATGGAGTGCCTTCAGGGAAGAAAGAGAAGAAGTTTCAAATGTACAGGTTCCAAATCTTGAGCAGTTCCAAAGACGTACAGCTACGTAGGTTAATTGACTCGGCAAATGTAAAAATTGTACCTAGTGGGTGTAGGATAATGTCAGTGTGCGGGGATCGCTGGTCGGCGCGGACCCGGTGGGCCGAAGGGCCTGTTTCCGCGCTGTATCTCTAAACTAAACTAAAAAAAATTAAATCAGGATTACATAGAAACATAGAAACATTGAAAATAAGTGCAGGAGGAGGCCATTTGGCCCTTCTAGACAGCACCGCCATTCATTGTGATCATGGCTGATCATCCACAATCAGTAACCCGTGCCTGCCTTCTCCCCATATCCCTTGATTCCACTAGCCCCTAGAGCTCTATCTAACTCTCTTTTAAATTCATCCATTGAATTGGCCTCCACTGCCCTCTGTGGCAGAGAATTCCACAAATTCACAACTCTCTGGGTGAAAAGGTTTCTTCTCACCTCAGTTTTAAACGGCCTCCCCTTTTGCAGGAGAGGCGGGATGTGGCGGAGAGAAGATACTACTGAAGGGCCACAGCGCATTGGAGAGAGAGTGATGAGGGCAAGTAACGCCAGTGAGAGAGATTTGAAGCAGATATGCACCATTGTTTAACTAATGTTTGTCAAGAAACCTGTTTGCCATGAACCGTGACTTTGTATAACTTAAGACTAGGGCACCAGAATTTAGACACAATGTGCTGGAGTAACTCAGCGGCTCAGGCAGCATCTTTGGAGATCATGGGTAGATAGGGTTGCGAACTTCCTCGCTCCCAAATACGGGGCAAGGTGACGTCACCACCCACGTGACCTCACCCGGCCAGCGGCCACGTGCTCCCGCTCCACCAATAGTGGGGCTGCCCGGGCTGGGAGGCGTGGTTGCCATGCAACCTCTGTTATGCGGCGCCCGGGCCTCCGGACCTACACCGCCCGGGCCGGGAGGCGGGTCGCTACATAACCTCCGTTAGGCGGCGCCCGGGCCTCCCGACCTAGACTGTCCGCAACTAAAATGTCGGAAACCTCGGGTGTTGGGACCTAAACTGTCGGGGCCTACAACGTCGGGACCTACAGCGTAGGCGCCTGCAATGTCGGGGCATACAGCATCCGGGCCCTCAGAGCCCCCCGGGCCTAATACTGGGTGAGGTCACGTGGAGCGCGGGGCAGTGACGTCACCCTTTGTCCCTTATTTGGGAGTGGGGAAGTTGGCAACCCTACTAATACGAGACAAGAGAGAGCTAGATAGAGCTCTTAAGGATAGCGGAGTCAGGGGGTATGGGGAGAAGGCAGGAACGGGGTACTGATTGAGAATGATCAGCCATGATCACATTGAATGGTGGTGCCAGCTTGAAGGGCCGAATGGCCACCTCCTGCACCTATTGTCTATTGTCCCGTATGGGACAAACCAATTTAGCCCAAATACAGGATGACCCAGCTAATACTGTTGGCGACCCTATGGGTAGGCGGAATTTCAGGTTGGGACACTGTCACCTATCCATGGTCTCCAGGGATTAGATATACAGTGGCATTAGATCATTAAATAATTACAGTGGCATTAGATGTACAATGTACTGATGAGGTGGGGCAGCAGTGAAGCTTGTGGATTACAGCGCCAGAGACCAGGTTTGATCCTGACAACGGGTGCTGTCTGTGCGTAGTTTGTACGTTCCCCCTGTGAACGTGTAGCTCCGGTTTCCCCCACACCCCAAAGATGTGGAGGTTTGCAGGTCAATCGGTTTGGGTAAATTGTCCCTCGTGTTCGGGGTTGTTGCCGGTGTACCGGGTGCCCCGACGTGCAGCGGCGGCGGCGTCTTCGCCCGCCCCGGATCACTGGGCTTGTGTCGGCCCACCGCGGACCTTTCACCATCCGGTGCGGCCTGGAACGTGGCAACTACAACAGCCTGACCACGGGAGAAGACGGCAGGGGAAGAGAAAAGACATTCTGGCCTTCCATCACTGTGATGGATGTTTCTTTTGGTTTGTGTTGGTTTGTGATTGTGTGTGTTATTGCTTATTTTTATTGCTCTATTGCTGGACTGTGGGGTAATCTTTCATTTCAATGCACATCTTGTATGTGTATGTGACAAATAAACTTGACTTGACATGACTTGACTTGATCGCTGGTCGGTGTGGACTCGATGGGCCAAAGGACCTGTTTACGTGCTGTACCTATGAACGTCTAAAAGATGCTGCCCAACCTGCTGAGTTATTCCACCACTTGGTGCTTTTTGCAGTGAAGCGGCCTCTGCAGTTCCTTGTGCCGACATCGGAATTTCAGATTGACCCCAGGTTGGTGGAAGATAAGAAAGCTGGTCAGGAAGGCATTGGGTTTGTCCGCAAAGGCGTGCACAGGGTTTCAGGAGCTGCCGAGCAATAGAGAATAGGTGCAGGAGGAGGCCATTCGGCCCTTCGAGCCAGCACCGCCATTCAATGTGATCATGGCTGATCATTCTCAATCAGTACCCCGTTCCTGCCTTCTCCCCATACCCCCTGACTCCGCTATCCTTAAGAGCTCTATCTAGCTCTCTCTTGAATGCATTCAGAGAATTGGCCTCCACTGCCTTCTGAAGCAGAGAATTCCACAGATTCACAACTCTCTGACTGAAAAAGTTTTTCCTCATCTCCGTTCTAAATGGCCTACCCCTTATTCTTAAACTGTGGCCCCTTGTTCTGGACTCCCCCAACATTGGGAACATGTTTCCTGCCTCTAACGTGTCCAACCCCTTAATGATCTTATACGTTTCGATAAAATCCCCTCTCATCCTTCTAAATTCCAGTGTATACAAGCCTAGTGGCTCCAGTCTTTCAACATACGACAGTCCCGCCATTCCGGGAATTAACCTAATAAACCTACGCTGCACCCCCTCAATAGCAAGAATATCCTTCCTCAAATTTGGAGACCAACGACGAAGCGCAGGCTGGTGATATGTGATGGACCACTCATCTCCTGGTCATTTAGCACACTGATGTTTTAAAACATTAGTTCAGTTCCAAACAGATGTCGGAGAGAAGGAAGGTGCCACTGCCGGAAGAACCAAGGATAATGCTTTTGCTGCTTCCTGCGTCCTTCCTGGTGGAAGGAATTCTGATCGGCCAGTATTGTTTGTCAGACAAGCAGCCTGACAATTTACACTGAGCAGCCAAAACCTTATGACCACCTGCCTAATATGCTGATGATCCTCCGTGTGCCGCCAAAACAGTGCCGAGCCGCCAAGGCATGGACTCTACAAGACCCCTGAAGGTGTCCTGTGGTATCTGGCACCAAAACATTAGTAGCAGATCCTTCAGGTCGTGTAAGTTGCGAGGTGGAGCCGCCGTGGATCGGACTTGTCGATCCAGCACATCCCACAGATGTTCAATCGCATTGAGATCGGGAGAATTTGGAGGTCAGGGCAACACCGTGAACACTTCATCATGTTCCTCAAACCATCCCCCAACAATGTGTGCAGTGTGGCAGGGCGCATTATCCTGCTGAAAGAGGCCGCTGCCATCAGGGAATACATTGCCATGAAGGGGTGTACCTGGTCTGCAACGATGTTTAGGTGGGTGACACGTGTCAAATTGACGTCCACATGAATGGCCGGATCCAGGGTTTCCCAGCAGAACACTGCCCAGAGCATCACACTCCCTCCAACGGCTTGTCGTCTTCACACAGTCGGTTCGGACCAGACGGGATAGCCTTCATTGCCCTCGCGCATCGATGAGCCTCGGGCGCCCAACACCCTGTCTGTCGCCGGTTTGTGGTTTGTCCCTCCTCGGACCACTGTCGGTAGGTACTCACCACTGCTGACCGGGAGCACCCCACAAGCCTTGCCGTTTCAGAGATGCTCTGACCCAGTCGTCTGGCCATAATAATTTGGCCCTTGTCAAAGTCGCTCAGGTCTTTACTCCTGCCCATTTCTCCTGCATCCCACACATCAACTTCAAGAACTGACTGTTCACTTGCTGCCTAATATATCCCACCCCTTGACAGGTGCCATTGTAACAAGATAACCAATGTTATTCACTTCGCCTGTCAGTGGTCGTAATGTTTTGGCTGATCGGTGTATGGTTTAGTGAGTGTGAGAGATTTGGTTTTGTGACTATACATGATTATGAAGATGTGGGTTTGAATGTTCAGGTAAGGATGGTGGAGTAACAAGTCCCTGGACTCCATGGAACAATGGATGTTGCAAATGGTACTCCTCCATATAATCCACTCCTGTCGTGAAGCCAGCTAGAGCAGCTTTCCATACAGTGTGCGGCATAGATGTTAAGGTTGAAGCTTGCAGTGAAGTATACAGACACATCTGTAACACTTCACAACGCCCTGTTCAATAATCATATTAAACTTGAATGTCACTGGGATGTAGATCTAGATAAAGCAGAAACCAGGGCAGGATCTTCACCATGAATGATAGGCCCTTGGGCAATGTTGTAGAGCAGTCCGAAGAAGGGTCTCGACCCCATTCCTTCTCTCGTGAGATGCTGCCTGTCCCGCTGAGTTACTCCAGCATTTTGTGATACCTTCGATTGTGGCCCTTGGGCAATGTTGTAGAGCAGAGGGATCCAGGAATGCAAGTCCATAACTCCCTGAAAGTGGCATGACAGGTAGATAGGGTGGTAGAGAAGCCCTTTTGGTACATGCAAAGGTAGGCACAAAATGCTGGAGTAACTCAACGGGTCGGGGAGCATCTCTGGAGAGAAGGAATGTGTGACGTTTCGGGTCGAGACCTTTCTTCAGACTGATGTCAGTCTGATCGGTCTGAAGAAGGGTCACGACCTGAAAAGTCGCCCGTTCCTTCTCTCCCGAGATGCTGCCTGACCCACTGAGTTACTCCAGCATTCTGTGTCCACCTTCGATTTAAACCAGCATCCGCTGTTTGCTTTCCCACACATCTTTTGGTACATTGGCCATCATCAGTCAGGGTACCGAGTCTGGGAAGTTGGGACGTTATGTCGCAGTTGTACAAGACGTTGGCCAGACCACATTTGGGGTGCTGTGTTCAGTTTTGGTCACCCTGCGACAGGAGGTATGTCATTAACCTGGGAAGAGGGCGGAGAAAGAAGTTTCCGAGGATGTTGCCAGGACTCGCTACTCGAGCTGCTGGGAGAGGTTGGGCAGGCTAGGACTTCATTTCTTGGAGCGCGGGAGGCTGGATCTTACACGGGTTTATGAAACCAGGAAGGTGAATGCACTGAGTCTTTTACCCAGGGTAGGGGAATCAAGAACTAGAAGACATATGTTGAAGATGGGGGTGGAAAGATTTAATAAGATTAAATAAGAACTTGAGGGGCAGTTTTTACCCTGAGGGTGGAATCAGTGGCCAGAGGAGGTCGTTGTGACCAGTACTACATTTAATTTAATTTAAATTTAATTTAGATGTCAACTTCTTTACATCGGCGAGACCAAACGCAGGCTCGGCGATCGTTTCGCTCAACACCTTCGCTCAGTCCGCCTTAACCAACCTGATTTCCCGGTGGCTGAGCACTTCAACTCCCCCTCCCACTCCCAGTCTGACCTTTCTGACCTGGGCCTCCACCAGTGCCATAGTGAGGCCCACCGCAAATTGGAGGAACAGCACCTCATATTTCGCCTGGGCAGCTTGGAGCCCAGCGGTATGAACATTGACTTCTCCAACTTTAGATAGTTCCTCTGTCCCTCTCTTACCCTCCCCCTTCCCAGTTCTCCCTCTATCTTCCTGTCTCCACCTATATCCTTCCTTTGTTCCGCCCCCCTGACATCAGTCTGAGGAAGGGTCTCGACCCAAAACGTCACCCATTCCTTCTCTCCTGAGATGCTGCCTGACCAGCTGAGTTACTCCAGCATTTTGTGATACCTTAATTTAATTTAAAATCGTTGACAACATTAGTGACGCAGTTTCCGACGGGCACGGTGATGAACGCCCCACACATCTTTGTCCTCCGTACAGCCGGCCAGCTCCTCTTTAGTCTCTATACATCAATGTCTTTATCATTGTCTTGTTTGGTCGTCCCGGGCTCCATCTTCCATGGGTGGGTTCCCACAGCACAACCTTGTTTGTTGGTATTTCTAGATGGCGGTGGCAATGACCAGCGAGCCTCATCCTTCCTGACCTGATCTTCTCGGTCAGAGGTGGAATCTCCCCATAGAGTTGGGTGTTGATAATGTGGTCCCTCCAACTAACATTTCCAACTTTTTTGAGCATTCGGGTATAGATATCATCGAGAGACTTGGACAGTGCTCGAGTGAGAGTCCATGCCTCACACCTGTACAATAATATTGTCTCTACAGTTGCATGGAAGAATATCAGTTTGAGACCCTTAGACATCTCAGATGTCCTGATTTTCCCCATGTTATTGAGGGCTTTCCATGCGAGTGCTTTCTGGACCTTGATGTTATTCTCCCAGGTACTTGAAGTCCTCCACTTTCTTGACAGATGCACCGCCACTGGTCTTAAGAGGCTCATGATCACCACCGTTGAACACCATGTATTCCACCTTCTTGGCATCGAGGTGGAGGCCCATTTTCTCACACTCCATCTCGACCCTGCCGAGCAGCTCCTGTGCCTCCCCAATTTGGTCTGACAGCAGGACGATGTCATCAGCGAAGTCGAGGTCTGACGAGTTGACTAACCAATTCTTCTCGAAGGCCTTGGGGTGATACTGCAGCGGCGTTTGAAAGGCAATTGGATCGCCGCACGGACAGGAAATGTTTGGAGTGATTGGTCTAACATGGGCAAATGGGATGAGCTTACATGGGGCTTCTCGGCCGGCAGAGTCAAGATGGGCCGAAGGGCCCTGTTTCCGTGCTGTATGACTTCATGACTGGTTTGTGCCACCTCGTGACGCCGGCTTTGCCTTCCTCCCCTCGTCCCCCATCCAAGAAGGTAGTGGGGAGGAATTAAAGCATATTCATCCCAAGCAGTCCTTGTCTGGATCAGACTCCTGAGGGAGACGGTGGCTGAGGTGCTGACCTTGTTGCTGATGGTAAACGTGCGATGTTGGAACGTGCAGCACAGACAGTTTATGTTTGCGTCGGCTGTTTTTTTGTTACTGAACAGCGTGAGAGGGCGCATCTTGTCCGAGTGCTTGCGTAGTGGGAGTGGGAGTGTGTTGTCAGGGCGTGGTGGCGGGAGGCAGGTTCCGTCTCACAGCCCTCCACCCCCCCCCCCCCCCCCCCCCCCCCACCACCAACCTGACATCATCCTCCACAAGTCATGCCCGTGACGAGCCATTCCTCTGATGGAATCATCACGTTTCCGAGCCAGCCAGTCCACGGCGCGGCGGGTGGAGCCGCTGCCTCACTGCTCCGGAGACCCGGCGGCCATCCTGACCTCGGGCGCTGTCTGCGCAGAGTTTGCACGTTCACCCTGTGACGCGTGCGTTTCCTCCCTCCGGGCGCCCCGGTTTCCTCCCACATCCCAAAGATTTTTAGATTTAGAGATACAGCGCGGAAACAGGCCCTTCGGCCCACCGAGTCCGCGCCGCCCAGCGATCCCCGCACATTAACCGTATCCTACACACACTAGGGACAATTTCTACATTTTACCCAGTCAATTAACCTACAAATCTGCACGTCTTTGGAGTGTGGGAGGAAACCGAAGATCTTGGAGAAAACCCACGCAGGTCACGGGGAGAATGTACAAACTCCGTACAGACAGCACCCGTAGTCGGGATGGAACCCGGGTCTCAGGCGCTGCATTCGCTGTAAGGCAGCAACTCTGCCGCTGCGCCGCCCTGCGGCTTTGTCGGTTAATTGGCCCTCTGTAAATTGCCTCCCTTGGTGTGTAGGGAGTGGGGATAACACAGAAGCAGTATGAACGGGCGACCGCTCGGCAGCGTGGACTCCTCCACAGCCACACTGTCTCACTGCTATACCTGGCAATGAAAAATGGCCACAGTCACTGCCCTACCTCAGCACCATCCGACCCATTGCAGGCTTCACTGTGAGTGCTGTGCCCGCTTTGGTTTTTGTACCATCAATAAGCGAGTCCGGTATCTCGACCGCCCATGCCAGGTCACGAGCGCTAAACATTCTCGTAGGCTGAGCTGCTGCGTGTACACAGACCTGCGTTTCATCCGTGTTTTCCAGTTTTGCTTCTTCAAGGGAAGAAAATGCTGCTTTCAAAACTATCAACTGGGTGTATTTATAGTTAATTTATACAAAACCACGATGATTCTGTAGGTTTTATTGCTTTATAGACCAAGTAGACCCGTTGTGGCCCAAACTTCCTGCATTGGTGCTGCACCCTCTCCTCCCGCCCTCCCCTCCCCCTCCCCCTCTCTCCCCCTCCCCACCCCCTTACCCTCCCCCCCCACTCCATCCTCCTCAACACCCCTTATCCTCCCCCCTCCCTCCCTAGGAGATAGATTTAAACTTTAAAATGTGAATAGCTTTGAAAATATAACACTGATTTCAATGAAACCGCTTCCATTAGCACCAAAGGGACGACGGTGAGTAAGGTGGGCCAAAATTGTTGTGCTATCGTGTACCGTTTTGGCTGTAGTTCAGGAACAAACAAACAAACAAACAAACGAGAGTTTTAGTATATGGATGCTTCGGTGAGTGAGCGAGATCGTGACGATTTTCTTTTGCATTGTAACTTGTATGTAATGGGCAAGCTTACAGGACCCTATTTGAATGAACTTATGATTGACTTTGTTATTTATCTTGCATTTGTGCAATATTTGTGCTGGGGGGAGTAGCACGTATCACCTGAATAAGTGGATGCAGAATGTGTGTGTGACAGCCACAACTGTCAATTTGCAACGGGAATCTGTTTCTGTCCACCTCCCTTCAAACTCTAGGAAAGAAAACTGCAGATGCCTGTTTCAATCGAAGGTAGACACAAAATGCTGGAGTAACTCAGCGGGTCAGGCAGCATTTCGGGAGAGAAGGAATGGGTGACGTTTTGGGTCGAGACCCTTCTTCAGACGTCTGGATAAGCGAGATACCAAACCCGCTTAGTAGGAGGAGAGAAAGTTGGAAGAGAGATTTTAGATTTAGATTTAGAGATACAGCGCAGAAACAGGCCCTTCGGCCCACCGGGTCTGCGCCGCCCAGCGATCCCCGCACACTAACACTATCCTACACTAGGGACAAGTGATAGGTGGATGCAGGAGAGGGGGTTATTGGATTTGCCAGAGATTGGTTGCACAAAAGCCAGAGATGAAAAGGCAAAAAGTGTGAGATGAGAAGATAAGAATAGAGGAAGGCGTGAAAGGTGAAGCCAGAGGAAGGAATGTAGTTGGAAGGGGAAAGGGAGAGATGGGTTTCCCATTTGAGGTTTCTCCGAGATCTTCGGTTTCCCCTCACGCTCCAAAGATGTGTAGGGTTTGTAGGTTAATTGCCTTGGCATAAACTATAAATTACCCGGAGTGTTGTGCAGGTTCGTGTTGATGTGCGGGGATCGCTGGTCAGCACGGACTCTCTGGGCCGAACGGCTTGCTTCCATAGAAACATGGAAACATAGAAAATAGGTGCAGGAGGAGGCCATTTGGCCCTTCGAGCCAGCACCGCCATTCATTGTGATCATGGCTGATCATCCACAATCAGTAACCCGTGCCTGCCTTCTCCCCATATCCCTTGATTCCACTAGCCCCTAGAGCTCTATCTAACTCTCTCTTAAATCCATCCAGTGATTTGGCCTCCACTGCCCTCTGTGGCAGAGAATTCCACAAATTCACAACTCTCTGGGTGAAAAAGCTCCTTCTCACCTCAGTTTTAAATTGGCTCCCCTTTATTCTTAGACTGTGGCCCCTGGTTCTGGACTCCCACAACATTGGGAACATTTTTCCTGCATCTAGCTTGTCCAGTCCTTTTATAATTTTATGTGCCTCTATAAGATCCCCTCTCATCCTTCTAAACTCCAGTGAATACAAGCCAAATTCCACGCCGTATATCCAAACTGAACTAAAATGGGGCGCTGGAGAGCACGGGTGACAATAGACAATAGACAATAGACAATAGGTGCAGGAGGAGGTCATTCGGCCCTTCGAGCCAGCACCGCCATTCAATGTGATCATGGCTGATCATTCTCAATCAGTACCCCGTTCCTGCCTTCTCCCCATACCCCCTGACTCCGCTATCCTTAAGAGCTCTATCTAGCTCTCTCTTGAGTGGTGGTTGACGTTTCAGGTCAGGACCCTTCCTCATACTGGAATTTCATTCTTCCGGTTCATATCCTGTGCATTTGACAGATAACCACCTCTGCAGGGGCTGGGTGATCGTGCTTGTTTTCTTTGCATCCGCAAAGCTTTCAAAGTGCCTGCAATTTTCTTTTCCCGAAGCCGGCTTTCTCATCTATGGCACAGGTTTGAAATCAATCAGGCGGCGGTTGGAGTGCTTCAGCATGTGCCTGTCAACTGGATGTGCGCAGGGAAGGCACTTATCATTCCATGCGCCTCCCCTCACACATTTCATCCCCCCTCTGTGTTTTGGCTAATCCGTCCCTTCCAGCTTTTTGTCCCTTGCACAACAGACATTCTTTGGAGTGCATTTTTTGTGCGGGTATCCTTGGAGAGCAATACTTTCCCACTGATTCTCATTGCCGCCAAGCAAGGCCCGTGCCAGGCCTCCCCTTTCACACGGTGCTAATTCCACTGGAGCCTCTCTGTTGTACCAGGACGACACTTCCCATTCCTCCCTTCTCCAGCCCCCTCCCAGCAAGCCTGCCAATCTCCACACAATTTCGTGCCGAATTACGGGCGATTTTACGCTTAGACCCATTCTCATTAAGCCTGATTGAGAGTTCCGCGCAGTCAATTCGCTACGGATGATTACAGTCGGTAAAAAAAACAAGAAGCCGTTTCGTCAGTTATGGTGTTTTATTATAGAGAGAGACAAGCATGGAAACAGGCCCTTCGGCCCATCGAGTCTTCGCCAACCATCAATCGCCCATTCACGCTAATTCTACGTTATCCCACTTTTTCATCCACTCCCTACCTTCTCAAAGCAACCTTTAGTTTAGTTTAGGGATACAGCGCGGAAACAGGCCCTTTGGCCCACCGGGTCCGCGCCGACCAGTGATCCCCGCACATTAACACTATCCCACACCCACTAGGGACAGTTTTTACATTTACCAAGCCAATTAACCTACAAACCTGCACGTCTTTGGCGTGTGGGAGGAAACCGAAGATCTCGGAGAAAACCCACGCAGGTCACGGGGAGAACGTACAAACTCCGTACAGACAGTGCCCGTAGTGGGGATGGAACCCGGGTCACCGGCGCTGCATTCGCTGTCAGGCAGCAACTCTACCGCTGCACCACCATGAGTGACCGCTCTATGTTCAGAGGACAATTAACAATTCACACGTTAATAAACAACAACTTTAGTTTTAGTGTAGAGATACAGTGTGGGAACAGCTCCTTCGGCCCACCGAGTCCACGCCGACCAATGATCGCCCGTTCACACTGGTTCTATGTCCCACACGCTCGGGGCAGTTTACAGAGGGCAGTTGACCTACAGGCCTGCGTGTCTTTGGAGTGCTGGGAGGAAACCATAGCACCCGGAAGAAACCCACGCAGTCACGGGGAGAACGTACAAACTCCACACATACAGACAGCACCCGTGGTTGGGATGGAACCCGGGTCCCCGGTGATCTGAGACGGCACCTCTACCGCTGCACCCCATGCCACCTTTCCGTGGAAGACAAGTAGAGGGAGAAATTTTAATAGAGTTTAGAAAAAGAAAACATTTTAAAAAATAGATGTTTAAAAGGGGAAAGGGTTTGGAAATGTTGGAAGATCGTCGAATGTGACCATTTATGAATTAATTCACAAAAGCTGCACCATTACTATTACTGAAGAAGGGTCTCGACCCGAAACGTCACCATTCCTTCTCTCCTGAGATGCTGCCTGACCCGCTGAGTTACCTCAGCATTTTGTGTCTACCATTACGATTACTATTACTTACTATTACCTTACCTTACTACAGACTAAGGGTCAGGTAAAAGACAAGACATTACATGGAATAAATTACATACAAAAGCACAATAAAATTACATACTAAAGCACAGTGTACACGGTTTAAAATCAAGAATTAAAAAAAATCAGTGTCCTACAACAAGACAACTCTACCAATGTCTCCACAGCTGGGATTGGTAGCATGTAATGCTAAACCATATGTTTGATAAGGCCAAGATGATTTAATTTTCAGGGTCATTAATCTAGCAAATAGATTTATACATAAGATTTCTTAAGACAGTTTGTAAAGTATTGACTCCTGCAGCCACAAACATTTCACGTGCACTGCACCATCTAGGTCTCTTCAGTAATATTCTCATAGCATCATTATAAGCTACTTGAGGTCTCCGTAAGCCTGCTTTTCTGCAGTTTGACCACAAGTGTGCAGTATGGAGTGGTGTGCAATATGCTCTGAACAGGGACATCTTCACTCCATCTGTACACGCACTAAACTTGCGCAAGAGAATGTTTGCTTGTGCATGCATCATGCGCCGTTGCCTATAAATATCCTCATCATCTGTCACTGTTGTTTTGTAATAAAATGTCCAAGATATTTTACCTTAATACAGACATTCTCTTCCACACCGAAGGTATTTATTCACAAAATGCTGGAGTAACTCAGCAGGTCAGGCAGCACCTCAGGAGAAAAGGAATGGGTGACGTTTCGGGTCAAGAACCTTCTTCAGACAGATCAGTCTGAAGAGGGGTCTCGACCCGAAACGTCACCCATTCCTTGGGACCCTTCAGACTGTTGGGACCCTTCAGACTGATTATAGGGGAAGGTCAAAGAAAGCTGGGCGATAGGAGGGGCAGGACAAAGCATGGCAGGTAACAGGCAGTCACCGGGGAGGGTGGGTTTGGTTGGGACAAAGCACAGAGATTAAAGCAGGAAGTGTGAGACAGAAAGGTTTAAGAGTTGTAAATTGTGAAGCTGGAGGAGGGAGGAGGAAAAAAATGCTGCCGGTCCAGGAGGGGCACATGGGAGAGGTGCTGTTGGAGGTTAGGGAAAACTGCATCATTTCAGTGGGGCCTCGGCAGCGGTGGTGGTGAAGTCTCGCGGTGGGAACCGCGGTGCGGCCGACGATGAGGGTGCTGGGGGGGGGAACCACCGGGAGGGGGAAGAACAATGGAGGACTGGGCATGGGGGGACCGCCATGAGGGGGGGTGACAATGATCAATGGAACAATGAATGACCCGGCGTGGGGGGGGGGGGCCTGTCAGGGGGACGAACAATGGAGGACCCGGCGTGGGGGGGGGCTCTGTCAGGGGGAAGAACAATGGAGGACTCGGCATGGGGGAACCGCCGGGAAGGGGAAGAACAATGGAGGACTCAGCATGGGGGGACCACCGGGAGGGGGGGGAGCAATGAACAATGGAACAATGGAGGACCCAGTGTGGGGGGGGGGGGGGCCTGTCAGGGGGTAGAACAATGGAGGACACGGCATTGGGTGGGGGCTGGGAGGGGAGAAACAAAGGAAGAGTCAGCATGGGGGGACCACCATGAAGGGGGGGGACAATGAACAATGGAACAATGGAGGACCCGGCATTGGGGGGGGACCGCCGGGAGGGGGGGAAACAAAGGAGGAGTCGGCGGGGGTACTTTGTAACTTTGTCAGTGCCATATATGAGGCGACTATTTGCATACCTTTTTCACTGTGCCTTGTCACACGTGAGAATAGGGTTGCCATCTGTCCCGTATTAGCCGGGACATCCCGTATTCTGGGCTAAATTGCTTTTATTTAGCCCAGGGGGTGCTGTAGGCCCGGACACTGTAGGCCCAGACACTGTAGGCCCGGACACTCTGGGCCCGGACACTGTAGGCCCGGGGCCGCTATAGGCCCGGACACTGTAGGCCCGGGACACTATGCTAATGGAGTATGTTCGGGAGCGGGCCCGAGTGTGTTCGCTGAACGGAGGTTGCGTAGCAACCCGCCACCCGGCCCAGGCGGCCGCCATTGGAGGAGCAGGAGCACCTGGCCACTCCACCAATGAGGTGACGTGGGGCGCGGGGCGGTGACGTCACCTTGTCCCGTATTTGGGAGTTAGAAAGTTGGCACCCCCATGTGACAATAAAGTATTCCATTCCATTCAATGTTTATTCGAGGTTCATCCAAGGATGTTGGTTACCCAAGAGGAATATGAGGTGCTTTTCCTCTGCTTTGTGTGCAGCCTCACTCTGGCAATGGAAGAGGCTCAGGACAGAACGGTCAACGTGAGAATGGGAAGGGGAGTTAAAATGCTTGGCAACTGGGAGAACCAGTAGGCCTTAGTGGACAGAGTGTGTACAAAACCAGCATCTGCAATTCCTTGTTTTTACCTCTATGCAGACCACCCAACATTTGATTTTACAAATCAATAATTTTGATGTCCAAAATTCAGAATTTTGCATCAAAATTCATAATATGGCGCGTATTGCAACTTTTCAGCAAAAAAAAAGGTAGGCACGCCAAATGCATTCATGTGTGAAAAACGACTATTATTTCCAACAGTCTATAGTTCATGGACTACATGTACAATGTCAGGCCTATCATGAGTATATTCTGCTATATATAGAAAGGTTATTGAACAGAAATACTTTTTACAACAAAGAAAAAATTGTTTTGTTTTGTTTTTTCTATTTTGCTTTTTCCTTACACATCCCAATTCTCTTGGTATTGAATAAAAGAACAATGGTCATAAAATGTATGACTAAGTTGTGAAGAAAGAGTTTCATTTAAAACTGCACATACCTAATGTTATTGAAGACATACTTGCTCTGCATGTAGGTTTTGGTTGAAGCCTGCAGTTATAGAGTTGAGCAACTGGCACCCCCACCATTCATATAACATATATAACATATAACAACTACAGCATGGAAACAGGCCTGTCCGGCCCTACCAGTCCACGCCGACCATTCTCCCTGACCTAGTCTCATCTACCTGCACTCAGACCATAACCCTCCAATCCCCTCCTATCCATATACCTATCCAATTTACTCTTAAATAATAAAATCGAGCCAGCCTCCACCACTTCCACCGGAAGCCCATTCCATACAGCCACAACCCTCTGAGTAAAGAAGTTCCCCCTCATGTTACCCCTAAACCTTTGTCCCTCAATTCTGAAGCTATGTCCCCTTGTTGGAATCTTCCCCACTCTCAAAGGGAAAAGCCTACCCACGTCAACTCTGTCCGTCCCTCTCAAAATTTTAAAAACCTCTATCAAGTCCCCCCTCAACCTTCTACGCTCCAAAGAATAAAGACCCAACCTATTCAACCTCTCTCTGTAGCCTAAGTGCTGAAACCCAGGCAACATTCTAGTAAATCTCCTCTGTACCCTCTCCATTTTGTCGACATCCTTCCTATAATTTGGCGACCAGAACTGCACACCATACTCCAGATTCGGCCTCACCAATGCCCTGTACAATTTCAACATTACATCCCAACTTCTATACTCGATGCTCTGATTTATAAAGGCAAGCATACCAAACGCCTTCTTCACCACCCTATCCACATGAGATTCCACCTTCAGGGAACAATGCACAGTTATTCCCAGATCCCTCTGTTCCACTGCATTCCTCAATTCCCTACCATTTACCCTGTACGTCCTATTTTGATTTGTCCTACCAAAATGCAGCACCTCACACTTATCAGCATTAAACTCCATCTGCCATCTTTCAGCCCACCCTTCCAAAAGGCCCAAGTCTCTCTGTAGACTTTGAAAATCTACCTCACTATCAACTACTCCACCTATCTTAGTATCATCTGCATATTTACTAATCCAATTTGCCACACCGTCATCCAGATCATTAATGTAAATGACAAACAACAGTGGACCCAACACAGATCCTTGGGGCACTCCACTAGACACTGGCCTCCAACCTGACATACAATTGTCAACCATTACCCTCTGGTATCTCCCATTCAGCCATTGTTGAATCCATCTTGCAACCTCACTATTAATACCCAACGATTTAACCTTCTTAATCAACCTTCCATGTGGAACCTTGTCAAATGCCTTACTGAAGTCCATATAGACAACATCCACAGCCTTGCCCTTATCAATTTCCCTGGTAACCTCTTCAAAAAATTCAAGAAGATTAGTCAAACATGACCTTCCAGGCACAAATCCATGTTGACTGTTTCTAATCAGGCCTTGATTATCCAAATAATTATATATATTGTCCCTAAGTATCTTTTCCATTAATTTTCCCACCACAGACGTCAAACTAATAGGTCTATAATTGCTAGGTTTACTTTTAGAACCTTTTTTAAACAAAGGCACAACATGCGCAATGCGCCAATCTTCCGGCACCATCCCTGTTTCTAATGACGTTTGAAATATTTCCGTCATAGCCCCTGCTATTTCTGCACTAACTTCCCTCAATGTCCTAGGGAATATCCTATCAGGACCTGGAGACTTATCCACTTTTATATTCTTCAAAAGTGTCCGTACCTCCTCTTCTTTAATCCTCCTAATTTCCATCACTACTCTACTTGTTTCGCTTACCTCACATAATTCAATATCCTTCTCCTCGGTAAATACCGAAGAAAAGAAATTGTTTAATATCTCCCCCATTTCTTCCGGCTCAGCACATAGCTGTCCACTCTGACTCTCTAATGGACCAATTTTATCCCTCACTATCCTTTTGCTATTGACATATCTGTAGAACCCCTTGGGGTTTACTTTTACATTACTTGCCAAAGCAGCCTCATATCTTTTTTTCGCTTTTCTAATTTCCTTTTTAAGATTCCTTTTACATTCTTTATATTCCTCAAAAACCTCATTTACTCCCTGCCGCTTATATTTATTGTATATCTCCCTCTTTTCCCGAACCAAGTGTCCAATTTCCCTGGAAAACCACGGCTCTTTCAAATTATTATTCTTTCCTTTCCACCGAACAGGGACATAAAGACTCTGTACTCTCAAAATTTCACCTTTAAATATCCTCCATTTCTCTATTATATCCTTTTCATAAAACAACAATTTCCATTTCACTCCTTTTAAATCCTTTCTCATCTCCTCAAAATTAGCCTTTCTCCAATCCAAAATCTCAACCCTTGGTCCAGATTTGACCTTCTCCATAATGATATTGAAACTAATGGCATTATGATCACTAGACCCAAAGTGCTCCTCAACACATACCTCCGTCACCTGACCCATCTCATTTCCTAACAGGAGGTCCAACACTGCCCCTTCTCTGGTAGGCACCTCTACGTATTGCTGCAAAAAACTATCCTGCACACATTTTACAAACTCCAAACCATCCAGCCCTTTAACAGAATGTGATTCCCAGTCTATATACGGAAAATTGAAATCACCCACAATCACCACTCTGTGCTTACTACTAATATCTGCTATCTCCTTACATATTTGCTCTTCCAATTCTCGTTCCCTATTTGGCGGTCTATAATACACCCCTATAAGTGTTGCTAAACCTTTCTCATTTCTGAGTTCCACCCAAACAGCCTCCTTAATCGAGCCTTCTAGTCTGTCCTGCCAAAGCACTGCTGTGATATCCTCCCTGACAAGCAATGCAACACCCCCACCTCTTGCCCCTCCGATTCTATCACATCTGAAACAATGAAATCCTGGAATATTTAATTGCCAATCGCAACCCTCCTGCAACCATGTTTCACTGATCGCCACAACATCATACTTCCAGATGTCAATCCAGGCTCTAAGCTCATCCACCTTTCTTACAATGCTCCTAGCATTAAAATATACACATTTAAGGGACCCATCATTTCTTATTCTCAGTTTATTTCTTTTCCCTTCTTTCTCTCCTACATATTGGGTCTGAGTGTTTCCCTTTTCTACCTCCTGCCTCACACACTGCCTATTAGCTATCTGTGTTTGAGTCCCTCCCCCCAACCGTACTAGTTCCCACTCCTCTTCTGCTTCAGATCTTGATAGAGTCCACGTTTGCACTATGGCAGTATCTCCGATGTCAATAAACAATAGGTGCAGGAGGAGGTCATTCGGCCCTTCGAGCCAGCACCGCCATTCAATGTGATCATGGCTGATCATTCTCAATCAGTACCCCGTTCCTGCCTTCTCCCCATACCCCCTGACTCCGCTATCCTTAAGTGCTATACCTAGCTCTCTCTTGAATGCATTCAGAGACTTGGCCTCCACTGCCTTCTGATGCAGTGAATTCCACAGATTTACAACTCTCTGACTGAAAAAGTTTTTCCTCATCTCCCCTTACCCCTTATTCTTAAACTGTGGCCCCTGGTTCTGGACTCCCCCAACATTGGGAACATATTTTCTGCCTCTAACGTGGCCAACCCCTTAATAATCTTATATGTTTCGATAAGATCCCCTCTCATCCTTCTAAATCCCAGTTTTTACAAGCCTAGTCGCTTCAATCTTTCAACATATTTCAATGACAGTCCCGCCATTCCGGGAATTAACCTCGTGAACCTACGCTGCACGCCCTCAATAGCAAGAATGTCCTTCCTCAAATTTGGAGACCAAAACTGCACACAATACTCCAGGGCGACTCCAGATGAGTCGCATTGGTGGGAGCAGACAGTGTTTTGGGCTAGCGTGAAATGCTTTTGAATACGCAAGTCACTCAATGTTCTTGTAGACATGCTTGCTCCCATCGAGGTTTTGGTTTTGGTCACACGGCTGAAACATCTTTCACACTCAGCAGTCACTGGCAGCAGATGGATCGGCATGTGTACTCTATCGTCTGCAGCTGTCGACGCGCTACGTGTCCCCGATTGTCGTCGCCGACAGCCCCGCGGTGACGTACGTGTTGATATACGCGACTCGACACAGGCATACGGAAGGATTTCATAGCGCGAGTCTGTGACCGTGCCAGCAAGGATCGCAATACAACGCATCGATATTGACCGTCCGAATACAGTCGGTAACTTCGGTCACTCCTGTACCATCTGGCATATATCGCGTGGCCGAATTGACAAATTGAAATTACTGACTGCTTTGCGGAAAAATGCGAGGCGAAATCGGAATGGCGGAAATGAAATAAGGAAGCGCCAAATTGGGAAGGGTTGGGAGGTCTGCCTATGGCCTAGATTCCTTTCTGCGCATTCTGTGGGGAATGAGTTTTATATCACTTTTTATCTTTAGCATCCTGGACCCTAACGGTGTTTTATCAAACACTTTCCCAAGTGGTGTGACAGACAGCTCATGAATCTACTTTCCTTTAGTGTGGAACCGCAGTACAATAACAACTAGAGTGAATTGTGTTGTTGCCACAATGGACTGTAATACTGACAGAGTAATATGAAACCGAACACTATTCCGGACCTGATTCATCCCACCTTTTTTGTGTTTTAGTCGATCTCTTTTAAAATTGAAATTGAGGGTAATAGTTCATTCATGATTTTAGCTCAATATCCAGAACCATTTCCAATTCCTACTCGAATCTTTTACAGCACGGCACTGTATTCAGTAAACGTTCTGTCACTTGGATGACATTGAAGTGTGAATCTAAGTGTGCATGATTTTTATGGCATGGTTTATCTGAAGTGTGAAAAGGACCCAAGGGTGCAATTATAATTTTTTTTTAGTGTAGGCCGAGCCTGGAGAGGGCATTTTGTGCAGCACACCGCTAGCGCTGGGTGATAAATTCCAAAGATCGGACAGTGCCACGCAGCAAGAGGAGGCCATTTGACCCATCACGCCTGTTCTGCCTCTTCAAAATAGACCCAGCTCACTTCCCTGCCTAGGGTTGCCAACTGTCCCGTATTAGCCAGGATATCCCGTATTTTGGGCTAAATTGGTTTGTACGGGATCGCCTTTGTCTTGTCTTTGCCCAGGTTGCCGCCATTGGTGCAGAGGGAGCACGTGGCCGCTGGCTGGGTGAGGTCACATGGTGCAGTGATGTCACCTTGTCCCGTATTTGGGAGTGAGATAGTTGGCACCAACTATCACTGTCCCCAGAGCTCTGCAAAAAGTATATCTATTGTGTCTGGAGATGAAGATAATGAAGGGTCTCGACCTGAAACGTCGCCTATTCCTTCTCTCCAGAGATGCCGCTGAGTTATTCCAGCATTCTGTGTCTATCTTCGGTGTAAACCAGCATCTGCAGTTCCTTATTACGCAGCAATTGTGTCTTTCAGGTTGCTGATACACCGATGAGCCAAAACATTATGACCACCGACAGGTGAAGTGAATAACATTGATTATCTTGTTGCAATGGCACCTGTCAAGGGGTGGGATATATTAGGCAGCAAGTGAACAGTCAGTTCTTGAAGTTGATGTGTTGGATGCAGGAGAAATGGGCAGGAGTAAAGACCTGAGCGACTTTGACAAGGGCCAAATTGTTCTGGCCATACGACTGGGTCAGAGCATCTCTGAAACGACAAGGCTTGTGGGGTGCTCCCGGTCAGCAGTGGTGAGTACCTACCGACAGTGGTCCAAGGAGGGACAAACCACAAACCGGCGACAGACAGGGTGTTGGACGCCCAAGGCTCATCGATGTGCGAGGGCCATGAAGGCTATCCCGTCTGGTCCGAACCGACTGTGTGAAGACGACAAGCCGGTGGAGGGAGTGTGATTCTCTGGGCAATGTTCTGCTGGGAAACCCTGGGTCCGGCCATTCATGTGGACGTCAATTTGACACGTGTCACCCACCTAAACATCGTTGCAGACCAGGTACACCCCTTCATGGCAATGGTATTCCCTGATGGCAGCGGCCTCTTTCAGCAGGATAATGTGCCCTGCCACACTGCACACATTGTTGGGGGATGGTTTGAGGAACATGATGAAGTGTTCACGGTGTTGCCCTGGCCTCCAAATTCTCACGATCTCAATGCGATTGAACATCTGTGGGATGTGCTGGATCGACAAGTCCGATCCACGGCGGCTCCACCTCGCAACTTACAGGACTTGAAGGATCTGCTACTAATGTTTTGGTGCCAGATACCACAGGACACCTTCAGGGGTCTTGTAGAGTCCATGCCTTGGCGGCTCGGCGCTGTTTTGGCGGCACACGGAGGACCAACAGCATATTAGGCAGGTGGTCATAATGTTTCAGCTGATCCCCAAGGGTTTCTTTTGATGTTTTTGTCGTTTTTGCAGTTGTAACATGAACATTTTACAAAAGTCTACAGAATGTTTCAAAATATTTAACATGGCGGGGGGGGGGTTTACAGGCCCATGTTGTGGATGGATGCCGAGGATGGGAGCCGGGAAAAGGGAGCGTGCGGCCAGTCAGAGTGTCAGGAGTGGCCGGGACCGGAGACTTTGACCACTCGTGAGTGGCGGGAATGGGGACAGCTCTCAGGCAGAATGGGGTTGAGGGAAAACGATCGATCAGCCACGATTGAATGGCAGGGGTAGGCTCGATGGGCCGAACAGCCTAATTTTGCTCCCACACATGATACTGCCTCCCTCCTTCCCTTCCGCTGTCTACCCTGCCCCTCCGCCTGCACTGAAGGACCAGTTTACCTTTGGCCATTCGGCACCTGCCTTGATCAGATTGCCAGGCGGAGAGAGGCGAGCGCATTTTACAGATGAAGCCAAATCAAACAGGGCCGAGAAAGGGAGAGGGGGGGTGCGGTAATTGGTGTGTGTTGGCAGAGAGACAGAGACAGAAGGGGCAACAGAGAATGTAGGGGTGTGAGTTAGCGTGGGGAGTTTATGGGGGGTAGTTGAGAGGGATGGCAGAAATTAAGGGGGTTTATGGAGTAAGACTAGTGGCTCGAGCAGCCATGTTGTTAGGAGTGTGGCTATTGTTTTTATTATGTTAAACATGATAATAAATGCAACAGCTAGTGGAATCAAGGGATATGGGGAGAAGGCAGGCACAGGTTACTGATTGTGGCTGATCACCCATGATCACAATGGCCAAATGGCCTCCTCCTGCACCAATTTTCTACGTTTCAACAAATGATACAATATTGTGGACACCAGGAACTGCAGATGCCGGTTTACAAAATAGAACCCAAAGTGCTGAATGTATCAGCAGGTTGGGCAGCATCTCTGGGACACATGGAGAGGCAACGTAGCAGGTGGGAACCCTTCTTCAGAATAGTGCAGGTTAATTAGCCTCCGTAAATAGCCCCCAGTGTGTCGGGAGTGGATGGGAAAATGAGATAACATGGAACTGGTGTGAGCGAGTGCTTGTTGGTCGGCGTTTGAAGGTCCTGGTTCCATGCTGTATGACTCCAACCTGAAACATCAGCCCTCCTTTTTCTCCAGAGATGCTGCCAAACCTGCTGAGTTACTCCAGCATTTTGTGTCTGTCTAAGGTTGTGAGGAACGTGGGTGGAACGCAGGCCGGTGCGATTAGCATGGTGGCCATCTTGGTCGGCATGGGCAAGTTGAGTGCAACCCAACGGTCTGGTTTTGCTGCAAGGACAGTGTAATTGGCTTTTAATTGATCGGTGTTTGCTTTTGAATAGAGTTTTTAACAGTACACACTCATTTACTGTTTCCGACTTTGGCTGCATCTACCCTCTCGAACAGAAGGGTATGTACATTTATTTTGTAATGGCTGCTGTTCATTGCTTGTTTTTTTATACACGGCTCATTCAAATTCCCAAATTGCAGCTTAATTGTTTTCATTATTATTTGCCGTGTACATCTTCCCTAAAGTTAACAAATGTCAGTGACTCAAGGGATCCGTAAGGGAATGCATTTGGATCTCTTGTACAAAGTATTCTGTAGCTGTGTAGATTTTGCATAAATGTGGAATAACATCTATTATTATATTACTAAAACTCTCATCTTGTATATATATTTATATGTAGGAAAAAGAAAACTGAGGAAGGGTCTCGACCCGAAACGTCACCCGTTCCTTCTCTCCCGAGATCCTGCCTGATCCGCTGAGTTACTCCAGCATTCTGTGTCTACCTTGTATATATATATATATATATATGTGATTGTTTGTACGTACCCGAAATACAGCCAAAACGGTACACGATAGCGCAACAATTTTAGGCCCGCCTTACTCGCCTTTAGCCTGCGGTTCAAATGGTTGTTATGTTTTTAAAGTTATTCACTTTTTAAACTTTAATAAATCCCCTTTTTCTCTGGCCGTGTCCATCAGCCGCGCCTGCGCAGTAATACCTCCGTGTTCGACGTCACAATGGGAACCCAACGGGTCCGCGCATGTGCAGTTGGGGCCTGTTGATCTAATACTTACGTAAGATGGCCGCCGGGTCCGCGCATGTGCAGTTGGGGCCCGTTGTCTTATACTTGCGTAAGATGGCCGCCGGGTCCCCGCATGTGCAGTTGGGGCCCGTTGTCTAATACTTACGTAAGATGGCCGCCGGGTCCGCACATGTGCAGTTGGGGCCCGTTGATCTAATACAGGTGCTCCCCGACTTACGGTGCTTCAACTTACGATATTTTGACTTTGCGATGGTGCAAACGGCAGCGACCCGTTGCGAGCCGCAGCTCGCTTCCGGCCACCTGATCACGTGTATTAAATGCAGTTTGACTACCCGCAGGAGAGGTTTGGACCCAATGGGTCCACGCCCATCTAGTTTCTGACTAAAATTATTAATAATAAGCACACTGGATTTTCCTTTAAGATTCTGATCCATTAAAAAATAAATATTCATTCTTATTTCCAGTTTAGATATACGTTTATTATGGTCACATGTACCCAGGGACAGTGGAAAGCTTTATTTTGCATTGTGTGCAATCAGATCATCTATACACTAAAACTCTCATTTGTTTGTTTGTTTGTTCCTGAACTACAGCCAAAACGGTACACGATAGCGCGACAATTTTAGGCCCACCTTACTCACCGCCGTCTCTTTGGTGCTAATGGAAGAAGTTTCATTGAAATCGGTGTTATATTTTTAAAGTTATTCACATTTTAAAGTTTAAATCTATCTCCTAGGGAGGGAGGGGGAAGGGAGGGAGGGAGGGGGTGGAGGGAGAGGGGGAGGGAGGGAGGGAGGAGGGAGGGGGAGGATAAAGGGAGTTGAGGGGGATGGAGTGGGAGGTGGAGGGGAGGGGGAGGGGAGAAGGGGGGAGGAGAGAGGGGGGAGGGAGGGGAGGGGAGACGGGGGGAGGGGAATGGGAGGGGGGAGAGGGAAGAGGGGAGGGGGGCAGGAGAGTTTGGGCCCAACGGGTTCACTTGGTCTAGTACAGATATAAAATCGTAAATGCAATCGATGTGCAATTTCACCGTATATCCGTTGTCTCATCTGCATTCATTATCTTGCCCTGACTTTTACTTAATCACTTAATGGATTTAAAAAAATCTGCTGCATAAAATAATGATGGTAATTATCTCTGGATCGTACCTTCATCTTTTGTGTTAGGGCTGTCAAACCTTGCTGTGTGTTTTTAAAAAAAACTGCTGTGGGCTGATCTATAATTTAGCCATCTTGGATAAAGCATCTTGCTTCCACTTCCACAAACTTGCCCAGAAATCTCTTGTGAGTGCATGTCAACACACACACGCACGCACGCACGCACGCACGCACGCACGCACACACACACACACACACACACTGCCCTTCACACACACACACACACACACACACACACTGCCCCTCACACACACACACACACACACACACACACACACACACACACACACACACACACACACACACACACACACACACACACACACACACACACTGCCCATCACACACACACACAAACACACACACACACACACACACACTGCCCATCACACACACACACACACACACACACACACACACACACACACACACACACACTGCCCATCACACACACCACACACACACACACGCACGCGCACGCACGCACACACACACACACACACACACACACACACACACACACACACACACACACACACACACACACACACACACACACACACACACACACACTGCCCTTCACACACACACACACACACTGCCCTTCACACACACACACGCACGCACGCACGCACACACACACAAATACACACACACACACACGCGGGCACGCACGCACGCACGCACGCACACACACACACACACGCACACACACACACACCATGCAGGTTAGAAATCTTTTCATTAACTGACAAGCCATTTGGCCACAATTTGGTTAAAAAAAAAAGTCCTGTTTGCAAGTTGCTTTCTGCTCATGACATGAGGCCCGCTCTACAATGTACGTGGACTGGGTGAAATAAAGTGTAAATGAGGCATCAGACAGGGTCAGGATCAAGTGAGGTGTTGTGGGCGGGCGGGGTGCCTGGTGTGGAGGGGAATGGGAGAGAGCGAGGGGGGGGGGAATGGGCAGAGCTGCCGTGCCTTGTCCTTGCGGCTCCACTCTCCTGCCTTCCGTTCCTCCCATCCCGCAGTTTGCCCGCGGCAGACCCAGACGTGGGGAGACGAAGCCCCAGCAGCAAACAGCTCAGTCAACCACTGACTCACAATCCCATGCTGCCTGGTCATTGATCCCACACAGTAACGTTCAAGACTCAACGTGAGAAATAGAATGAGATGCCAGAGGAGGTGGTGGGGCAGGAATGGTAACAACATTTAAGAGGCTTCTAGAGACGGGTAGTCAAATGAACAAAGGCACAGAGGGATAGGGAGTCACAGAGTGATACTGCGTGGAAACAGTCCCTTCAGCCCAATTTGCCCACACCGGCCAACATGCCCCAACTACGCTAGTCCCACCTGCCTGCCTTTGGTCCACATCCCTCCAAACCTGTTCCATCCATGTACCTGTCTAACTGTTTCTTAAACGTCAGGATAGTCGCTGCCTCGACTACCTCCTCTGGCAGTTTATTCCATACACCCACCACCCTTTATGTGAAAAAGGAGTTTCATGTCCGACCAAATCTCCCAAGCTAAGTGTAATGGGCATTTGCCAGTATATTGACAGAGTAATAGAGTAATCCAGCATTGGGGTCGGCATGATGGCGCGGCAGTAGAGTTGCTGCCTTACAGCGCCGGTGCCCGGGTTCACTCCTGACTACGAATGCTGTCTGTACGGAGTTTGCACGTTCTCCCTTGTGACTGACAATAGACAATAGGTGCAGGAGTAGGCCATTCGGCCCTTCGAGCCAGCACCGCCATTCAATGTGATCATGGCTGATCATTCTCAATCAGTACCCCGTTCCTGCTTTCTCCCCATACCCACTGACTCCGCTATCCTTAAGAGCTCTATCTAGCTCTCTCTTGAATGTATTCAGAGAATTGGAGAGAATTCCACAGATTCACAACTCTCTGACTAAAAAAGTTTTTCCTCATCTCTGTTCTAAATGGCCTACCCCTTATTCTTAAACTGTGGCCCCTGGTTCTGGACTCCCCCAACATTGGGAACATGTTTCCTGCCTCTAACATGTCCAACCCCTTAATAATCTTATACGTTTCGATAAGATCCCCTCTCATCCTTCTAAATTCCAGTGTATACAAGCCTAGTCGCTCCAGTCTTTCAACATATGACAGTCCCGCCATTCCGGGAATTAACCTAGTAAACCTACGCTGCACGCCCTCAATAGCGTGGGTTTTCCCCAGATGCTTCGGTTTCCTCCCACATTCTACTAACGTACCGATTTGTAGGTTAAGTAGCTTCGGTGTGCGGGATAGAACGAGCGTGATCGCTGGTCGGCGCGGACTCGGTAGGCCGAAGGGCCTGTTTCCACCTGTACCTCTAACGTAAACAGCATTAAACAGCATGGAAACAGGCACCGGCTCAAGTTAGTAGGAGGGAGAGACAAAAAAATGCAGATCGTGGGTTTTTGACGCAAAGTGACTACCCCCTTCTCCCACACCCAACATCCCTCCTCTTCCTGCCTTTCCCCAGCCGATCTTCTACTCTCTCTGGACCTTTTTATTTCCATCTGCTGGTGTAACATCAACCGCCTCGATCTCTCCACTCTCCTTCCCCACCACGATCTCACCACCCTAAGCGCACCCCGCTCAATCACTAGCCATTTCCTTCGCATTCCGAAGAAGGGTCCCGACCCAAAACATTGCCTGTCCATTTCCTCCACAGATGCTGCCTGTTCCGCTGAGTTCCTCCAGCGCTTTATGTTTAGCAGAAGGGAAAGACAGTTTAGGGACTTTTCAGAGTTTGCTAAACAAGCTTTGCCATAAATTATGTGGAAAGCGAATGGTATGTTGGCATTCATAGCAAGAGGATTTGAGTTTAGGAGCAGGGAGGTTCTACTGCAGTTGTACAGGGCATTGGTGAGACCGCACCTGGAGTATTGTGTGCAGTTTTGGTCTCCTAATCTGAGGAAAGACGTTCTTGCCTTAGAGGGAGTACAGAGAAGGTTCACCAGATTGATCCCTGGGATGGCGGGACTTTCATTTGAAGAAAGACTGGATAGACTCGGCTTGTACTTGCTGGAATTTAGAAGACTGAGGGGGATCTTATAGAAACATATAAAATTCTTAAGGGGTTGGAGAGGCTAGATGCGGGAAGATTGTTCCCGATGTTGGGGGAGTCCAGAACCAGGGGTCACAGCTTAAGGATAAGGGGGAAGTCTTTTAGGACCGAGATGAGAAAACATTTCTTCACACAGAGAGTGGTGAGTCTGTGGAATTCTCTGCCACAGAAGGTAGTTGAGGCCAGTTCATTGGCTATATTTAAGAGGGAGTTAGATGTGGCCCTTGTGGCTAAAGGGATCAGGGGGTATGGAGAGAAGGCAGGTACAGGTTACTGAGCTGGATGATCAGCCATGATCATATTGAATGGCGGTGCAGGCTCGAAGGGCCGAATGGTCTACTCCTGCACCTATTTTCTATGTTTCTATGTCTATGTTTCTATGACAATAGACAATAGGTGCAGGAGGAGGCCATTCGGCCCTTCGAGCCAGCACCGCCATTCAACGTGATCATGACTGATCATTCTCAATCAGTGCCCCGTTCCTGCCTTCTCCCCATACCCCCTGACTCCGCTATCCTTAAGAGCTCTATCTAGCTCTCTCTTGAATGCATTCAGAGAATTGGCCTCCACTGCCTTCTGAGGCAGAGCATTCCACAGATTCACAACTCTCTGACTGAAAAAGTTTTTCCTCATCTCCGTTCTAAATGGCCTACCCCTTATTCCTAAACTGTGTACAAGCAACAGCAGATGCTAGTTTACAAAGTGTTGGAGTAACTCAGTGGGTCAGGCGACATCACTGGAGATCATGGAGTACTGGAGGCATGGAACATGGGTTATTTGATTAGTACGGGTGTCAAGGGTTATGGGGAAGGCAGGAGAATGGGGTTGAGAGGGAGAGATGGATCAGCCATGATTGAATGGCAGAATAAACCTGATGGGCCGAATGGCCTAATTCTTCTCCTACAACGTATGAACTTATGAGGGTGACATTTCAGGTCAGGACCCTTCTTCAGACCGTATGTTACTCAAATTGTCTTCCGATAAATTATTTTCTAGCAGAAATTGATCATATTTGCCTTCTAAAGATTTATACCCTGTGTTCCCACTGTCTAGCTTGGATGAACATGCATGCGATCATATTTCTGTACATCAGCCTTGTGAATTTACCTATCCCCTTAAGAGTAGCACATGTCCTCTGGACTATCTATCTGTATCTAAAAATCTCATCTTGTGTACACCGATCAGCCAAAACATTATGACCACTGACAGGCGAAGTGAATAACATTGGCAATCTTGTTACAATGGCACCCGTCAAGGGGTGGGATATATTAGGCAGCAAGTGAACAGTCAGTTCTTGAAGTTGATGTGTTGGATGCAGGAGAAATGGGCAGGAGTAAAGACCTGAGCGACTCTGACAAGGGCCAGATTGTTCTGGCCAGACAACTGGGTCAGAGCATCTCTGAAACGGCAAGGCTTGTGGGGTGCTCCCGGTCAGCAGTGGTGAGTACCTACCGACAGTGGTCCGAGGAGGGACAAACCACAAACCGGCGACAGACAGGGTGTTGGGCGCCCAAGGCTCATCGATGCGCGAGGGCAACGAAGGCTATCCCGTCTGGTCCGAACCGACAGAAGGTCGACTGTGGCACAAGTCACAGAAAACGTTAATAGTGGTCACGGGAGGAATGTGTCACAATACACAGTGCATCGCACCCTGCTGCGTATGGGGCTGCACACGGAGGACCAACAGCATATTAGGCAGGTGGCCATAATGTTTTGGCTCATCAGGTCATAATGTTTTGGCTGATCTGCGTATATATATATATATATATATATATATGTATGTTCCTGAAATACAGCCAAAACGGTACACGATAGCGTGACAATTTTAGGGGCACCTTACCATTGGCCTGCGGTGTGCAGTATCAGGTTTTGTTCAAATTGTTGCACTATCATGTGCCATTTTGGCTGTATTTCGGACACATACCCCATCAAATTAACATCGCCATTTTGATCTAATACTTCCGTGTTCCATGTGGCCATTAAACGCGTGCTGCATTGAACGATGACTCCTGAGGTAAATGCTCAAATTTTCTTCAAGTTAAAGTTTAACCATTCAATAATATTAAAACTGTGTGTCTTTTTTTCATCAACCACTGTCACAACGGGAACCCAACGGGTCCGCAGGTCGACTAGTGTTTAATCAAAGTCCATGTTTTACTTTCAGTAGAGATTGCCTGTGGACAAATTGGACGATTGCATCTTATATTTTTATCAAAGGTGATCAGAGCTAAAGCCAATTATAATCGTATGCACCGCGTGATCATCAAAACAACAGCAAGATAAACAATACAGCCCCAGTGACCATCTAGATACTAAAACTCTCGTTTGTTTGTTAGTTTGTTCCTGAACTACAGCCAAAACGGTGCACGACAGCACGACAATTCTAGGCCCACCTTACTCACCGTCATCCCTTTGGTGCTAATGGAAGAAGTTTCATTGAAATTGGCGTTATATTTTTTAAGTTATTCACATTTTAAAGTTGAAATCTATCTCCGAGGGAGGGAGGGACGGAGGGAGGGATGGGGGGGGAGGATAAGGGGGGTTGAGGGGGTGGAGTGGGGGGGGAGGGGAAGGTGGGGAAAGGGGGAGGGGAAGGAGGGGAGGGGGAGGAGGAGGGGAGGGGAAGGGGGGGAGGGGAAGGGGAGGGGGATGGAGGGGGAGGGGGATGGAGAGGGGGAGGGGGAAGGGAGAGGGAGGGAGGGGGGGAGGGAGGGGGAGGGGGGAGGAGGTAGAGAGGGGAGGGGGGTAGAGAGGGGAGGGGGTAGAGAGGGGAGGGGGGTAGAGAGGGGAGGGGATGGGGGAAGGAGAGGTTTGGGCCCAACGGGTCCACTTGGTCTAGTTTTGTAATATAATCACCACTAGTTTCCCTGCCAGTATATTTGGATGTTGACATCTGCTGGTGACACAACTTAATCCCATCGAGATAATTAAACCCACGCCAACACAGCTCCGTGAAAGGTAGATCATGTACAAATGTATTGGAATTCTGTGAGGACGCATTGATGGATTTAATGCACAGCTAAGAAGTTCATTCTGAAATCATTTGAGTCCTCACCGAGGATTTGCAGATTGAAATCAAATCTTGTGGGGACCAAAATGGAGCCATAAATCTGGGTTATTAATTGGTTATATAACAATAAAACAAGGATAGCGATAATAATTGGGCAGCTCTTTGTATCAGGGAGCACCCCAGAGATCCATTCTCACATCCCTCCCAGAGGTGTAGAAAACACATTTTGAAATATCGTAGCCAGGGTTTTTCAACGGTCGGCCTTGACTCACAAAATGGGGCACGTCACTCGTACACTGTCCGCAGCGCACTGTGATTTATGCCGCAGGGAAGAGGCAAATTGAAAGAAAGACATCAGCGAGACCGAGGGTGGACTTGGCCAATGTTTTGCCGAAGAGGACTGGAATACAAAAACAGAGATGTAATGCTGAGGCTCTATAAGGCGCTGGTCAGGCCACACTTGGAGTACTGTGAGCAGATTTGGGCCCCATATCTGAGGAAGGATGTGCTGGCTCTGAAGAGGGTCCAGAGGAGGTTTACAAGAATGATCCCGGGAATGAGCGGGTGAGCATATGATGAGCGTTTGTCAGCACTGGGCCTGTACTCATTGGAGTTTAGAAGGTTGAGGGGGGACCTCATTGGAACTTACAGAATAACGAAAGGCACAGATAGAGTGGATGTGGAGAGGATGTTTCCACTGGTGGGAGAGTCTAGGACCAGAGGGCACAGCCTCAGAATTAAAGATCGTTCTTTTAGAAAGGAGGTGAGGAGGAACTTCTTGAGTCAGAGGGTAGTTAATCTGTGGAACTCATTGCCACAGAGGGCTGTGGAGGCCAAGTCAGTGGATATTTTTAAGGCAGAGATAGACAAACTCTTGATTAGAACGGGTGTCAAGGGATATGGGGAGAAGGCAGGAAAATGGGATTGGGAGGCAGAGATCAGCCATGATTTAATGGCGGAGTGGACTAGATGGGCCGAATGGCCTAATTCTACTCCAATAGCTTGTGAACTTGTGAACACATGCACTCGGTCCACCAAGGCCGACCAGATCTCCCAGTTGCTAACCATTTTAATCGCTATTCCCATATACTGACCTTTCTGTCCAGTGCTTTCTCTATTGCCAGAGTCGAACTACATACAAACTCCCCTTTCTCCCCCACATCCCCCCATTTCTCTCCCCCCCCCCCCATGCCCTACTTGGACGCACCTTCCCCCCCCCCCCCCCCCCCCCCATCCCTCCCTACCAACATTATTCCTTTTTCTGGCTTCACAATTCTCCAATTCCTTTGTCTTTTATTTTTTCATTTCTGCTCTTTGTCCAACCAGCTGCCTCTGCCTCTCTCCTCTCTTCCAGCTTTCTTCCCCACGTCCCCCCATCCCCCCCCCCCAAAATCAGTCTGAAACAGGATCCCGACCCAAAACGTCACCCATCTATATGTCGAAACCAGGAACTGCAGATGCTGGGTTTACATAAAAGGAAACAAAATGCTGGAGTAACTCAGCAGGTCAAGCAGCATCTCCTGGAGAATATGGATAGCTGATGTTTCGAGTTGGGATTCTTCCTCCGTCACCTATCCATGTTCTCCAGAGATGCTGCCTGACCCGCTGAGTTACTCCAGCACTCCGTGAAACGTCACCTATCCATGTTCTCCACAGATGCTGCCTGACCCACTGAGTTACTCCAGCACTCTGTATCCCTATATTGTTCAATGAAATCATGACTCACTTGGATGGGAACATTTTATGGGCCAAACGCAAGCAGGTGGGAGTCGCATGGATGGGCATCGTGGTCGGCATGGGCAAGCCGGGCTGAAGGGCTTGTGCCTGTGCTGTGTGACTCTATGACTTGGTAGCATCTCATCTGCCAGCTTAAATAATCACCCCCGCCACCATCAGTGAGCATGTAATGCACTGAAACACTGGAGGCAGGGTGGCACAGCGGTAGAGTTGCTGCCTCACAGCGCCAGGGACCCGGGTTCCATCCCGACTGCGGGTGCTGTCTGTACGGAGTTTGTACGTTCTCCCCGTGACCTGCATGAGATTTCCCCGAGATCTTCGGTTTCCTCCCACACTCCAAAGACGTACGAGTTTGTAGGTTAATTGGCTTGGTGTAAATGTAAATTGTCCCAAGTGTGCGTAGGGCAGTGTGGGCGCGCAGGGATCGCTGGTCGGCGCGGACTCAATGGGCCAATTTCCACGCTGTATCTCTAAACTAGAACTAATCTCACCATGGTAGCTTTGACAATAGCTTTGCGAATGCATTCAACGCTCGACCACACATGTGAGGACAAAGGTAGCAGGCACATGGGGCTAACCCTCATGCTAGTTCATGTCCACAGTCACGTGCCACTCTGGTCGTCAAATCCGCTCACTGATTTTTTATTGTCAAGTCACGATGGCAACTTCGAATGGTCAAAAAGGTGTTGTGCCCATGTCCCATGTAATTTACAATCTGCACTTTTTCTATGAGGCTACACTAAACATAGGGCAATGATGTCGCTGTATATTCGATCCGAAGAAATCGTGCTTTCTGAAAAACGTTTCCGCTTGCACTGGGCCGAAGCATTGCATGGATTTCTCTTCCTCTTCTGCCCCTGCCAACATTACCAGGTGCTGGCTCGAAGGGCCGAATGGCCTACTCCTGCACCTATTGCCTATTGTCTATTGACCTCTCAAAATCTCTATCACCAGAATAAAGGTACCAGCAAACTAATGTTCAGCCCAGTATCTTTCTCTTCGTTCTACCTTTTGTGGTTGCCTTGATTTTATTTGTGTAAAGTATGATCTGATTTGTTTGGATAGTTCCTGGTATCCTTGTCTGGATCAGACTCCTGAGGGAGACGGTGGCTGAGGTGCTGACCTTGTTGCTGATGGTAAACGTGCGATGTTGGAACGTGCAGCACAGACAGTTTGTGTTTGCGTCGGCTGTTTTTTTGTTACTGAACAGCGTGAGAGGGCGCATCTTGTCCGAGTGCTCGCGGTGGTGGGAGTGGGAGCGTGTTGTCAGGGCGTGGTGGGGGGAGGCAGGTTCCGTCTCGCAGCCCGACTCCCCCCCCACCACCAACCTGACGTCATCCTCCACAAGTCATGCCCGTGACGAGCCATTCCTCTGATGGAATCTTCACGTTTCCGAGCCAGCCAGTCCACGGCGCGGCGGGTGGAGCCGCTACCTCACTGCTCCGGAGACCCGGCGGCTATCCTGACCTCGGGCGCTGTCTGCGCGGAGTTTGCACGTTCACACCAAAGATACTAGAGAAGCAAGATGAACCACTCCGTCAAAATCGCCTGTACTGAAGTGTAGTGCGTAACGTCCGCCATTTTAGTAAGCAAACCCCGCCGTTCGCTCTGCCTCTCGCAGTGTAATCAGTGTTGTGGGGGAACAGTGTGTGTGATGATACCATTAAAATGCAGAATATATCTCATCTATCAACTTACAGATTTTTGTTATTTTTCCTTTTAAATGTTTCTGCAAGTTTCTGTCTACTAAAATGGTGCCGTGACCTACTATGGGTTTTGGGTCGAGTGGTCTATCTTGCTCCTCTAGTATCTTTGGTTCACACTGTGACACGTGCGTTTCCTCCCTCCGGGCGCTCCGGTTTCCTCCCACATCCCAAAGACGTGTGGCTTTGTCGGTTCTCTTCGTTCTACCTTTTGTACTCGTGTTCGGCGTGATTTTATTCATGGAAGGTATTATCTGATTTGATCGAAGGTAGACACACAATGCTGGAGTAACTCAGCAGGTCAGGCAGCATCTCAGGAGTGAAGGAATGGGCGACGTTTCGGGTCGAGACCCTTCTTCAGACTGATGTCAGGGGAGGGGGCGGGACAAAGATAGGATGTAGTCGGAGACAGGAAGACCAGTGGGAGAACTGGGAAGGGGGAGGGGATGGAGAGGGACAGAGGAACTATCTGAAGCTAGAGAAGTCAATGTTCATACCGCTGGGGTGTAAACTACCCAAGCGAAATATGAGATGCTGTTCCTCCAATTTGTGCTGGGCCTCACTCTGACAATGGAGGAGGCCCAGGACAGAAAGGTCAGATTGGGAGTGGGAGGGGGAGTTGAAGTGCTGAGCCACTGGGAGATCAGGTTAGTTAAGGCGGACTGAGCGAAGGTGTTGAGCGAAACGATCGCCGTGCCTGCGTTTGGTCTCGCTGATATAGAGAAGTTGACACCTGGAACAGCGGATACAGTGGATGAGGTTGGAGGAGGTGCAGGTGAACCTCTGCCTCACCTGGAAAGACTGTTTGGGTCCTTGGATGGAGTTGCGGGGCGAGGTAAAGGGACAGGTGTTGCATCTCCTGCGGTTGCAGGGGAAAGTACCTGGGGTGGGGGTGGTTTGGGTGGGAAGGGACGAGTGGACCAGGGTGTTACGGAGGGAACGGTCTCTGCGGAAAGCAGGAAGGGGCGGAGATGGGAAGATGTGGCCAGTAGTGGGGTCCCATTGGAGGTGGCGGAAATGTTGGAGGATTTGATTTGATCGAAAATACAAGCTTTTTGCAGTATCGGTACACACGGCAATAATAAACCTAACACAGAGGCGTGCCGCGACGGGTAGAGTTGCTGCCTCACAGCGCCAGAGAAGCGGGTTCGATCCTGACTACAGCTGCTGTACGTGTGGAGTTTGCACGTTCTTCCTGTCACCGAGTGGGTTTTCTCCGGGTGCTCCGGTTCCCTCCCACATCCCAAAGACGTGCGGGTTTGTGGGTTATCCGGCCCTCTGTAAACTGCCCCTAGTGTACAGGGAGTGGCTGAGAAAGGGGGATAACACAGAACTAGTGTGAACGGGCAGGGTTGTATGAATATTGATTTCTCTAACTTCAAGTAACCCCTGCATTCCCACGCTGTACATCCCTCCCCCACCCACGTCACACCAGCTACACAGTTGTCTTGTTGAGTCTCATTGTCTGTAACTCGTTCTCACCTCACAAGCAGCTAACAATTACCTGTTTCCTTTATCATCGTTACTTTTTTGCATATCTTTCATTCATCTATATACTGAAAATCTCGTTTTGTTTGTTTGTTTGTTCCTGATCTACAGCCAAAACGGTCCACGATAGCGTGACAATTTTAGGCCCACCTTACTCACCGTCGTCGCTATGGTGCTAATGGAAGAAGTTTCATTGAAATCGATGTTATATATTTAAAGTTATTCACATTTTAAAGTTTCAATCTATCAACTAGGGAGGGGGGAGGAGGGAGGAGAAGGGGTGTTGAGGGGGATGGAGTGGGGGGAGGGAGGGAGGGATTAGGGAGGGAGAGGGAGAGGGAGAGGGAGGGAGGGAGGGAGGGGGTGGAGAGGGGGGAGGGAGGGAGGGATTAGGGAGGGAGAGGGAGAGGGAGAGGGAGGGAGGGAGGGAGGGAGGGAGGGGGGAGAGGGAGAGGGAGGGAGGGAGGGAGGGAGGGAGAGAGGGAGGGGGAGGGAGAGGGGAGAGGGAAGGGGAGGGAGAGGGAGGGAGGGAGGGAGGGAGGGAGGGAGGGAGGGAGGGAGGGAGGGAGGGAGGGAGTGGAGTGGAGAGGGGGGAGGGGGGGAGGGGTAGAGCGGGGGGAGGGGGGGGAGGAGAGGGTGCTGCACCAACGCAGGAGAGGTTTGGGCCCAATGGGTCCACTTGGTCTAGTTTGTTCTCTATCTCTCTACATCACCGTTCTACATCTCTATATCATCTTGCGTTTCCCTCTCCCCCTGACTCCCAGTCTGAAGAAGGGTCTCGACCCGAAACGTCGCCCATTCCTTCTCTCCAGAGATGTTGCCTGACCCGCTGAGTTACTCCAGCATTTTGTGTCTGTCTTCGGTTTAAACCAGCATCTGCAGTTCCTTCCCACATACATGTAACAGCATCACAGGCACATGGACTCAGATAACACACCGAATCATAATTAAACATACATTGTACATAAATACTACAAGATAGTGAAAATAAAAACCATGCAAAATATGTGCCAAACACAATTAGAAAACATCCATAGTACACCGATCAGCCAAAACATTATGACCACTGACAGGTGAAGTGAATAACATTGATTATCTTGTTACAATGGCATCTGTCAAGGGGTGGGATATATTAGGCAGCAAGTGAACAGTCAGTTTTTGAAGTTGATGTGTTGGATGCAGGAGAAATGGGCAGGAGTAAAGACCTGAGTGACTTTGACAAGGGCCAAATTGTTATGGCCAGACGACTGGGTCAGAGCATCTCTGAAACGGCAAGGCTTGTGGGGTGCTCCCGGTCAGCAGTGGTGAGTACCTACGACAGTGGTCCGAGGAGGGACAAACCACAAACCGGCGACAGACAGGGTGTTGGGCGCCCAAGGCTCATCGATGCGCGAGGGCAACGAAGGCTATCCCGTCTGGTCCGAACCGACAGAAGGTCGACTGTGGCACAAGTCACAGAAAATGTTAATGGTGGTCACGGGAGGAATGTGTCACAATACACAGTGCATCGCACCCTGCTGCGTATGGGGCTGCACACGGAGGACCAACAGCATATTAGGCAGGTGGTCATAATGTTTTGGCTCATCAGGTCATAAT
>NC_135954.1:112902247-113002586 GCF_053455715.1 Rhinoraja longicauda | reverse complement strand
GAGAGGCATATCATTGCGCTGACAGGCGGCAGATCAGAAGATTGGACAGAGTATAAAAAATTTCATCAAGGGAATCGAAAATTAATAAGGAAGAAAAAATTAGATAATGAGATAAAGCTAGCCAGAAATATAAAAACTGATTGGAAGGGCCTCTCTATGTATATGAGAAAGAAATGCGTTGACAACGTAAGCGTGGCTCCTGTAGATAATGTGTCTAGAGACTTCATAACGGAAAACAGCTCGATGGCAAATGTAGTAATCAAGTGCCGTGCATCATTCTATACTGCAGAGGTTACAAACAACGTGCTCGATGCAGTTGGAAGGAAGCTTCTAACGCAGGGCATCGACACCGAGCCAGGTGGGTAGGAGAGATATAGAGGGATACATGACCAAGTGGACCCGTTGGGCCCAAACCTCTCCTGCAATGGTGCAGCACCCTCCCCTCCCCCCCCCCTCCCCTCTCCCCTCCTCCCACCCTCCCCCCTCCCTCACACCTCCCCCCTCCCCTCTCCCCCCTCCCCTCTCCCCCCCTCCCCCTCTTCCCCCTCCTACCCTCCCCCCTCCCTCCCTCCCTCCTCCGCCCTCCCCTCTTTCCCCCCTTCTCACCCCCCTCTCCCCCCTCACTCTTCCCCCTCCCCTACCCTCTTCCCCTCCCAGCCTCCCCCCTCCCTCACTCCTCCCCCTCCCCTCTTCCCCCACTCCTCCCCCCCTCTCCTCCCCGTCCCCTCCACCCCAACCTCCTCTCCCCCTCCCTCTCCCCCTCCCCCTCCCCTCTTCCTATCACCCTTCGCCTCCCCCTCCCCCCAACCTCCTCTCCCCCTCCCTCTCCCCCCTCCCCCTCCCTCTCCCCCCCCCTCCTTTCTTCCCATTCCCCTCCCATCCTCCCCCTCCCCTCTTCCCCCCACTCCTCCCCACCCTCCCCTCCTTCCCCCCTCCCTCCACCTCCCCCCCTCCCTCCACCTTCCCCTCCTCCCCCCAACCCAACCTCCCCACAAGATGTCAATGACTACAGTACATGACTTTATGGTGAGAGGGGGCAAAGTTTACTGGGCTGGGCTTGTATACACTGGAATTTAGGATGAGAGGGGATCTTATTGAAACATATACGATTATTAAGGGCTTGGACACGCTAGAGGCAGGAAACATGTTCCCGATGTTGGGGGAGTCCAGAACCAGGGGCCACAGTTTAAGAATAAAGGGGAGGCCATTTAGAACAGAGATGAGGAAAAAAAAATTCACTCAGAGAGTTGTGAAGCTGTGGAATTCTCTGCCTCATAAGGCAGTGGAGGCCAATTCTCTGGATGCTTTCAAGAGAGAGTTAGATAGAGCTCTTAAAGATAGCGGAGTCAGGGGGTATGGGGAGAAGGCAGGAACAGGGTACTGATTGTGGATGATCAGCCATGATCACGGTGAATGGCGGTGCTGGCTCGAAGGGCCTAATGGCCTCCTCCTGCACCTATTGTCTATTGTCAATAAAGGAGATATGAGGGCAAGTTTTTTGATACACACTGGAGCTGGAACACACTGCGTAGATGGTGGTGGGAGGAGATACAATGGTGGTGTTTAAAGTGCTTTTAGATAGACACATGGATACGGAGAGACAGGAGGGATATGGATCACGGCAGCAGAGGGGATTAATTTAACATCAGCATGTTCGGCACAGACATTGTGGGCCGAAGGGCCTGTTCCTGTGCTGTCCCGTTCTATGGCGAAGGATCTGCAGATGCAAGTTGATACAAAAAAAATACAAAGTGCTGGAGTAACTCAGCGGGTCAGGCAGCATCTCTGGAGAACATGGATACGTGACTTTTCACAGAGTGCTGGAGTAACTCAGCGGGTCAGGCAGCATCTCTGGAGAACATGGATAGGTGACGTCTCGGGTCGGGAACCCTTGTTTGATTGGGGTCATGACCTGAAACGTCACCCATCCATGTGACTTTGTGTCAGTAGTGTCCAATGTTCGATGTACTCTAATTGTTGATGCTCTTTCAATTAATAATTGAGATTATGGATCGACTTCGTCCCGTATGTGATTTGATACATAAAAAGTATAATTAGGACTGCCCGTGTATTTATACCACCCAGGAAGCTGCTGGATTTGTGTAATGTTGGTAGCTGGGGGCAATTCTCCAGCCAGTTATGTTAACCTATGCTTCAGATGATGCATGTGGGGATGTTTCAACATTATTTCTCTTTCAGTGGACGTATTGCATTCCTCTCAAGTGTGCTTCTTGTGAATCACAAATGAATATGTCAGCGTGCCAGGGCTATCAGTGACCCTATTCTGCAGTAGCTTTGTGCAATGAGATTCTCATAATGGCCCTTCTTTTGAAAAGATGGCAAATAAAATACTTGAAACTTAATACAGCTAATACATTGGACCAAAGATCTTCGGCAAATATTGTAACACAATATTAATAATACAAATACCCGGCACAAAACAGTCATCTTCGTCAGCTCAAAATCAATCTCCAGTCGAACGTGTTGTTTGAGAAAGATGATGATTTTCTTTAGCAGAAAAAACATCTCTTTTCTTACCTTTCTATAAAAGGAACGGTTGCCTTGAAGTGAGTTGTTCAGGTGGGTGTTGTCTATGAGTGTTCTGTGTTGATTTGCTTTTCATTTATTTAAATGGCAGGTCGCCAGCTCTGCGGAACACTAATTGCCCTTGATGTAACCAACAAATCCAATTTAAAAAGGCCTATTTAGTAACCCTATTCAAGATTTAAAAAAACAAAATGTATTACAAAAATGAGACAATATGATTTAACTTGGTTTATTATCCTATCAAGCACTTGTCACCAAGACCAGTGGAATAATACAGAGTGAGGAAGGATATCTGTTAACAATAAGGATGAGAAAGGTGTGCCAAGGAACGGCAAATAGGATTTAACTCTGACAGGTGAATACACAGAGTGCTGGAGTAGCTCAGAGGGTCGGGCAGCATCTCAGGAGAACGTACAGTGCTATCTGTAATGTTTGGGACAAAGACCCATCATTTATTTATTTGCCTCTGTACCCCACAATTTGAGATTTGTAAGAACAAAAAAATCACATGTGGTTAAAGTGTACATTGTCAGATTTAATTAAAGGGTATTTTTATACATTTTGGTTTCACTATGTAGAAATTACAGCTGTGTTTATACATAGTCCCCCCATTTCAGGGCACCATAATGTTTGGGACACATGGCTTCACGGGTGTTTGTAATTGCTCAGGTGCGTTTAATTGCCTCCTTAATGCAGGTTATAAGAGAGCTCTCAGCACCGATTCTTTCCTCCAGTCTTTCCATCACCTTTGGAAACTTTTATTGCTGTTTATCAACATGAGGACCAAAGTTGTGCCAATGAAAGTCAAAGAAGCCATTATGAGACTGAGAAACAAGAATAAAACTGTTAGAGACATCAGCCAAACCTTAGGCTTACCAAAATCAACTGTTTGGAACATCATTCAGAAGAAAGAGAGCACTGGTGAGCTTACTAATCACAAAGGGACTGGCAGGCCAAGGAAGACCTCCACAGCTGATGACAGAAGAATTCTCTCCATAATAAAGAAAATAATTCCCAAACACCTGGCTGACAGATCAGAAACACTCTTCAGGGGTCAGGTATGGATTTGTCAATGACCACTGTCCGCAGAAGACTTCATGAACAGAAATACAGAGGCTACACTGCAAGATGCAAACCACTGGTTAGCTGCACAAATAGGATGGCCAGGTTACAGTTTGCCAAGAAGTACTTAAAAGAGCAACTGCAGTTCAGGAAAAAGGTCTTGTGGACAGATGAGACGAAGATTAACTTATATCAGAATGATGGCAAGAGCAAAGTATGGAGGAGAGAAGGAACTGCCCAAGATCCAAAGCATACCACCTCATCTGTGAAACATGATGGTGGGGGTGTTATGGCCTGGGCATGTATGGCTGCTGAAGGTACTGGCTCACTTATCTTCATTGATGATACAACTGCTGATGGTAGTAGCATAATGAATTCTGAAGTGTATAGACACATCCTATCTGCTCAAGTTCAAACAAATGCCTCAAAACTCATTGGCCGGCGGTTCATTCTACAGCAAGACAATGATCCCTAACATACTGCTAAAGCAACAAAGGAGTGTTTCAAAGCTACAAAATGGTCAATTCGTGAGTGGCCAAATCACTCACCCGATCTGAACCCAATTGAGCATGCCTTTTATATGCTGAAGAGAAAACTGAAGGGGACTAGCCCCCAAAACATGGCTGCAATACAGGCCTGGCAGAGCATCACCAGAGAAGACACCCAGCAACTGGTGATGTCCATGAATCGCAGACTTCAAGCAGTCATTGCATGCAAAGGATATGCAACAAAATACCAAACATGACTACTTTCATTTACATGACATTGCTGTGTCCCAAACATTATGGTGCCCTGAAATGGGGGGACTATGTATAAACACTGCTGTAATTGCTACATGGTGAAACCAAAATGTATAAAAATGGCCTTTATTAAAATCTGGCAAAGTGCACTTTAACCACATGTGATTTTTTTCTATTACAAATCTCAAATTGAGGAGTAAAGAGGCAAATAAATAAATGATGGGTCTTTGTCTCAAACATTATGGAGGCCACAGGAGATAGGGTACTGATGGATCAGTCTGATGATGGGTTCTGACCCAAAACGATGCCTATGCATTCTCCTGAGAAGCTGCCTGAGCCATTGAGCTACTCCAGCACTGTGTGTATTCTTTTGTAAACCGGCATTTGCGTTTCTGTGTTTCTCCTTGACTCTGGCAAGTCCAAGGTAGACACAAAATGCTGGAGTAACTCAGCGGGTCAGGCAGCATCGCGGGAGAGACGGAATGGGTGACGTTTCGGGTCGAGACCATTCTTCAGACTGGTCCATCAGTCCCCTATCTACCTCTGACAGATCCTGGTCTGAAGAAGGGTCTCGACCCGAAACGTCACCCATTCCTTCCCTCCAGAGATGCTACCTGTGCCGCTGAGTTACAATAGACAATATGTGCAGGAGGAGGCCATTCGGCCCTTCGAGCCAGCACCGCCATTCAATGTGATCATGGCTGAACATTCTCAATCAGTACCCCGTTCCTGCCTTCTCCCCATACCCCCTGACTCCGCTAACCTTAAGAGCTCTATCTAGCTCTCTCTTGAATGCATTCAGAGAATTGGCCTCCACTGCCTTCTGAGGCAGAGAATTCCACAGATTCACAACTCTCTGACTGAAAACGTTTTTCCTCATCTCTGTTCTAAATGGCCTACCCCTTATTCTTAAAATGTGGAATTACTCCAGCATTTTATGTCTACCTTTGACTCTGACAAGTGTCAGATGTTGCACTTTTGGTATGTCAAACCGGAGCAGGGTTTACCCAGTAAATCATCATATCATATCATATATATACAGCCGGAAACAGGACTTTTCGGCCCACCAAGTCCGTGCCGCCCAGCGATCCCCGTACATTAACACTATCCTACACCCATTAGGGACAATTTTTACATTTTACCCAGCCAATTAACCTACATACCTGTACGTCTTTGGAGTGTGGGAGGAAACCGAAGATCTCGGAGAAAACCCACGCAGGTCACGGGGAGAACGTACAAACTCCTTACAGTGCAGCACCCGTAGTCAGGATCGAACCTGAGTCTCCGGCGCTGCATTCGCTGTAAAGCAGCAACTCTACCGCTGCGCTACCGTGCCGATGGGAGAGTGCTGGAAAGTGTCGCAGAACAGAGAGATCTGAGAGTACAGGTGCATGGTTCCCTGGAAGTAGTGAGTCAGGTGGACAGGCATTTGGCACACTTGCTTTCATTGTGAAGGATATGTGGTACAAAGGTTGGGACATAATGGTGCAGCTGTGCAAGTCATTGGTGAAAGCACACTTGGAGTAGGGAGTAGGGTGGACAGTTGTGATCACCCAGCGACAGGAAGGATGTCGGTAAGTTGGAAAGAGTGCAGAAGAGATTCACCTGTACTAATCAAGAATCTTATCTAAGGTTTTTATTTCACAAAATGCTGGAGTAACTCAGCGGGTCAGGCAGCATCTCGGGAGAGAAGGAATGGGTGACGTTTCGGGTCGAGACCCTTCTTCAGACTGATGTCAGGGGGGCGGGATAAAGGAAGGATATAGGTGGAGACAGGAAGATAGAGGGAGAACTGGGAAGGGGGAGGGTAAGAGAGGAACAGAGGAACTATCTAAAATTGGAGAAGTCAATGTTACTCCAGCATTCAGCGTCCGGGCCTACAGTGTCCGGGCCTACAGTGTCGGGGCCTACAATGTCGGGGCCTACAGTGTCCGGGCCTACAGTGTCCGGGCCTACAGTGTCGGGGCCTACAGTGTCTGAGCCTACAGCGTCCGGGGCCTACAGCGTCCGGGCCTACAGTGTCCGGGCCTACAGTGTCCGGGCATACAGTGTCGGGGTCTACAGTGTCCGGGCCTACAGTGTTGGGGCCTACAGTGTCCGGGCCTACAGTGTCCGGGCCTACAGCGTCCGGGCCTACACTGTCCGGGCCTACACCGTCGGAGCCTACAACGTCCCCTGGGCCTAATACAGAACAAGGGCAGTCTCATACGGGACAAACCAATTTAGCCCAAAATATGGAAAGTCCTGGCTAATACAGGACAGTTGGCAACCCTAATTTTCTTTGAATTATAGAGCATATAGTTAATGGGAGCCTGGATACTCAAATAAGATTAACACATTGCAGATTGTCTAAGTACTTTTGAAGTTGGGTCAATTGCATTGAATTGAATTGAAAGACAGAGCATGGAAACGGGCCCTTTGGCCTACCGAGTCCACGCCGACCATCCACTCATACTGCTTCTCTGTTATCCCACTTTCTCATCCACTCCCTGCACGCTAGACGCGATTTACAGAGGCCAATTAACCTACAAACCCGCACGTCTTTGGAAAGTGGGGGGAAACCGGAGCATCTGGAGCACTTGAAATCTCCCGGTTCTGGTGGCCACCGACCCTCCAAGTGGTAGATATGAATTACATTGGTAGAACGTTGCCAAATATCTCATCTATTAGTCCCTGGGTTCCACCCGAGAAGCATTTCTGCTCATGGTACGAATTTAAAGGAGTTCAGTCTAATAATCGACCTGAGTCTCGAAGCAGAAATAAAGAACTGCAGATGCTGGTTTATACCAAAGTTGGACACAAAGTGTTGGAGTAACTTAGCGGGTCAGGCAGCATCTGTGGAGGAAAAGGATGGGTGATGTTTCAGGTTGGATCCCTTCCCCAGTGTAACGAAGGGACCTGACCTAAAAAGTCACCTATCCCTTTCCTCCAGAGATGCTGCCTGACCCGCTGAGTTACTCCAGCACTTTGTGTCCAACTTTGAGTTTAGAAGCAGCTCTAGCTGATTGTGAAAGCCCAGTGTTTAGGATGATATTCTCCCAGAAGTCTGCTGACTAAACAAACAATTGAAGTGACAAGCCTGCATCAACATCAAAAGTCAGGTTAACCATCAATGTCATTTGAGCAAGACACAAAAAACTACCTGTCAGTCCGGAGAAACCAAGAAATAACAGCAAATCTTATTTATGCCACCTTTCACTTGGTTAAGGTTCGCTGGAGAGCGAGGAGGTGAAGATGCCGGTTTGCAACAAAAAAAAAGACACAAAGTGCTGGAGTAATTCAGTGGGTCAGGCAGCCTCTCTGGAGAACATGTCCAGGCCAAGGAAAGGTAGATGCTGGTTTACAAATCAAGAAACAAAGTGCTGGCGTGAGGAGGTGCAGATGGACCATATGGGCATTCTAGAACAGGGATGGGGAAAGAGGCAGATTTCCTAAAAGGAAATAGACGCAAAAACAGCTGATATTGGAGCTCTGATAGCTTGTGAAGTGATCAAAACCAGATGTTCAGGAGGCCGGTAGCAAAATTAACTATCAAGCCATGACATTTATTTACTTTATTAAATGACACCAGCAGTCCCTGTCATTCTCATTATTCCTCAAATACATAACGGTGACAATGTTACTGTCAAAGCAGCACACGATAACCATTTTCATCTCAGCATCAACAGTGCCCTCCATAATGTTTGGGACAAAGACCCATCATTTATTTATTTGCCTCTGTACTCCACAATTTGAGATTTGTAATAGAAAAAAAAATCACATGTGTTTAAAGTGCACATTGTCAGATTTTATTAAAGGCCATTTTTATACATTTTGGTTTCACCATGTAGAAATTACAGCTGTGTTTATACATAGTCCCCCCATTTCAGGGCACCATAATGTTTGGGACACATGGCTTCACAGGTGTTTGTAATTGCTCAGGTGTGTTTAAATGCCTCCTTAATGCAGGTATTAGAGAGCTCTCAGCACCTAGTCTTTCCTCCAGTCTTTCCATCACCTTTGGAAACTTTTATTGCTGTTTATCAACACGAGGACCAAAGTTGTGCCAATGAAAGTCAAAGAAGCCATTATGAGACTGAGAAACAAGAATAAAACTGTTAGAGACATCAGCCAAACCTTAGGCTTACCAAAATCAGCCGTTTGGAACATCATTAAGAAGAAAGAGAGCATTGGTGAGCTCACTAATCACAAAGAGACTGGCAGGCCAAGGAAGACCTCCACAGCTGATGACAGAAGAATTCTCTCTATAATAAATAAAATTCCCCAAACACCTGTCTGACAGATCAGAAACACTCTTCAGGGGTCAGGTGTGGATTTGTCTATGACCACTGTCCACAGAATACTTCATGAACAGAAATACAGAGGCTACACTGCAAGATGCAAGCCACTGGTTAGCCACAAAAATAGGATGGCCAGGTTACAGTATATCAAGAAATACTTAAAAGGGCAACCACAGTTCAGGAAAAAGGTCTTGTGGACAGATGAGACAAAGATTAACTTATATCAGAGTGATGGCAAGAGCAAAGTATGGAGGAGAGAAGGAACTGCCCAAGATCCAAAGCATACCACCTCATCTGTGAAACACGATGGTGGGGGTGTTATGGCCTGGGCATGTATGGCTGCTGAAGGTACTGGCTCACTTATCTTCATTGATGATACAACTGCTGATGGTAATAGCATAATGAATTTTGAAGTGTATAGACACATACTATTTGCCCAAGTTCAAACAAATGTCTCACAACTCATTGGCCGGCGGTTCATTCTACAGCAAGACAATGATCCCAAACATACTGCTAAAGCAACAAAGGGATCTTATCGAAACGTATAAGATTATTAAGGGGTTGGACACGATAGAGGCAGGAAACATGTTCCCAATGTTGGGGGAGTCCATAACCAGGGGCCACTGTTTAAGAATAAGGAGTAGGCCATTTAGAACGGAGATGAGGAAAAACTTTTTCAGTCAGAGAGTTGTAAATCTGTGGAATTCTCTGCCTCAGGAGGCAGTGGAGGCCAATTCTCTGAATGCATTCAAGAGAGAGCTAGATAGAGCTCTTAAGGATAGCGGAGTCAGGGGGGTATGGGGAGAAGGCAGGAACGGGGTACAGATTGAGAATGATCAGCCATGATCACATTGAATGGCGGTGCTGGCTCGAAGGGCCGAATGGCCTCCTCCTGCACATATTGTCTATTGTCTATTGTTTTTCAAAGCTAAAAAACGGTCAATTCTTGAGTGGCCAAGTCAATCACCCGATCTGAACCCAATTGAGCATGCCTTTTATATGCTGAAGAGAAAACTGAAGGGGACTAGCCCCCAAAACAAGCATAAGCTAAAGATGGCTGCAATACAGGCCTGGCAGAGCATCACCAGAGAAGACACCCAGCAACTGGTGATGTCCATGAATTACAGACTTCAAGCAGTCATTGCATGCAAAGGATATGCAACAAAATACTAAACATGACTACTTTCATTTACATGACATTGCTGTGTCCCAAACATTATGGTGCCCTGAAATGGGGGGACTATGTATAAACACTGCTGTAATTTCTACATGGTGGAACCAAAATGTATAAAAATGGCCTTTATTAAAATCTGGCAAAGTGCACTTTAATCACATGTGATTTATTTCTATTACAAATCTCAAATTATGGAGTACAGAGGCAAATAAATAAATGATGGGTCTTTGTCCCAAATATTATGGAGGGCACTGTAGCTCTGAATCTAGCTTCTTTCATACGTTCCCTCAAATCCTCGTTAGCATGTCTTGTCACAGAACCCACACCCTACACCCGTGCACAATCACCACTGGACTCCATCACTGGACTCCAGCCTCCTGACCCCTTCCTCACACCAACTGAGTATGCTCCATCTTCCTCTCCTTCAAAGCTACCATTATTCCTGAAAGAAATACCCCATCATCAAAAATGTTAAGTGTGCCACTTAATGTTAAGAGGGCACTGTACTCTTCACCTGTGTTGTGCTGTTTCAAATGTCGGGATGAGCCAACGCTTTTGTGAAAGAGCGTGGTTGACATGGACGAGTCTGTCCCTGCTGTGTAAATCTGTGATTCTGTGGCCGAATACTTTCTTTTATTGGATAGACCACAAAGTGCTGGAGTAAACTAAGTAGGCCTGGCAGCATCTATGGAGAAAAAGGATGGGTGACGTTTCGGGTCAAACCCTTCTAGGGTCCCAACCTGAAAGGTCACCCGTCCGTTTTCACCAGAGTTGCTGCCTGAGTACTCCAGCCCTGTGGCTATCTTTAGTACAAGCCAGCCTGCAGTTCTTTGTTTCTACGTCCCTCAATTAGATTTGTTGGAGGCTGGCTGTCCAGCTGTTCACTTGCACTGCTTGCCTGCCACGGCCAAAATGGGGCAGGTGGGATTAGCGTAGACGGGACGAGTTGGGCCGAAGGGTCTGCTTCCGTACTTTCTGACTCTATGACACCGAACTGATATTAAGAGTCCATGTGATGTGTGTTTTTAAAGCGGGTATTGTTCGGTTCCTGATTACTAAGGGTGTCAAGGGGTACGGGGAGAAGGCAGGAGAATGGTGTTGAGAGAGAAAAATAGATCAGCCATAATCGAATGGTGAATCAGGCTTGATGGGCCGAATGGTCTAATTCTGCTCAACTCAGCCTAAAGAAGTGTCCCAAACTGAATCTTCACCAATCCATTTTCCTCAGAGATGCTACTGCCAGACCCGCTGAGTTACTGCGGCATTTTGAATGGATGAATGAATGAATGAATGAATGAATGAATGAATAAGTTTATTGGCCAAGTATGTGCATATACAAGGAATGTGCCTTGGTGCTCCGCTCACAAATGACAACACAAACATACAGTTCACAATTTAGAATAAAGCATAACCACATCAAAACAATAAGGATACAACATTACGGTCTAAACATGTGGGTGAAAATAAACTAGAGCAAAAAGGAGACTACAGACTTTGGTTATTGAGTAGAACTATCACTCGTGGAAAAAAGCTGTTTTTATGTCTGGCTGTGGCTGCTTTGATAGTCCGGAGTCACCTTCCAGAGGGAAGTACTTCGAAGAGTTTGTGGCCAGGGTGAGAGGGGTCAGAGATGATCTTGCCCGCTCGCTTCCTGGCCCTTGCAGTGTACAGTTCGTCAATGGTTGCAGCCAACAACCTTCTCAGCTGATCGAACGATGCGTTGCAGCCTTGGTGGCTGCGCCAAAGCAGACCATGATGGAGAAGGTGAGGACGGACTCAATGGTAGCAGTATAGAATTGGACCATCATTGCCTGTGGCAGATTGTGTTTCCTCAGTTGCCGCAGGAAGTACATCCTCTGTTTGGGCCTTTTTGACTGTGGAGTCAATTTTGTGTCTATTACAGGGATCCAGAGGTGGTGTGAGTACTTGAAGGTAAAACATTGTGAACAGCCTACTTGTAATGGTAGGAAGAACTTGACCTGAGGCTTTGCAGATATCTATCTGGCCCTTGTTAATGTAGAACAGCACAGCACAGGAGCAGGCCCTTTGGCCCACAATGCCTGTGCTGAACATGATGCCAAGACCAACTCTACCTGTTTGCAGATGATCCATATTCCTCCGTTCCCTTCATATCCATGTGCCTCTGTCTCCACCACCGACCAGGCAGCACATTCCAGCCACTCACACCACCCTCTGTGTAAAAAACCTGCCCCATATATCTATATACTAAAACTCTTGTTTGTTTGTTTGTTTGTTTGTTTGTTCCTGAACTACAGCCAAAACGGTGCACAATAGCGCAACAATTTTAGGCCCACCTTACTCACCGTCGTCCTTTTAGTGCTATTAGAAGATGTTTCATTGAAATCGGTGTTATCCTTTTAAGGTTATTCACATTTTAAAGTTTAAATCTCCAAGGGAGGGAGGGGGGAGGGAGGGGGGGGGGGGGAAGGGAGGGAGGGAGGATTTAGAGATACAGCGCGGAAACAGGCCCTTCGGCCCACCGAGTCCGCGCCGCCCAGTGATCCCCGCACATTAACACTATCCTACACACACTAGGGACAATTTTTACATTTCCCCAGTCAATTAACCTACAAACCTGCACGTCTTTGGAGTGTGGGAGGAAACCGAAGATCTCAGAGAAAACCCACGCAGGTCACGGGGAGAACGTACAAACTCCGTACAGACAGCGCCCGTAGTCAGGATCGAACCTGAGTCTCCGGCGCTGGATTCGCTGTAAGGCAGCAACTCTACCGCTGCGATAAAGGGGGCTGAGGGGGATAGAGTTGGGGATTGGGGATGAGGGGGGAGGGGATGAGGGGGGAGGGGGGGGGTGGGGGGAGAGGGGTGGGGGGAGGAGAGGGTGCTGCACCAATGCAGGAGAGGTTTGGGCCCAACGGGTCCACTTGGTCCAGTCCCCTTTAAACCTAAAAAAAAGTAAAGTGTATGTTGTTTAACTTCCCAAACTGGCGGCTCTCAACAATCAATCTAATTTTAAAGGATTAAACTACAATCTCCCTGGGATGTGGCTCCTTAGTATTAAATGCACTGTTGTTATTCAGTTATTGCTTCAAGGTCACGTTGATATTTTTGAAGCTTAACCATTCAAGATGAGTGTACACGTTCTGTGTTGCACACATTAACAGTGGACACAATGGATTTGATAAGGAAGAGACACTTCCAATATTAACTAGCCGCTCTCCCCTCTGTTACCTGTAGCGCTGCATTTTAATGGGCCATTCACCTACACTTGAACAGAGTCCTTTTAAAGAACTTGACCTACTCCAGAGATTTGAGCACATAATTGCCTTTCCACCGCTGTAATGTGGGAGGGCAGCACTGTCCAAGATACCATCTTTTCACCGAGGCATTTTACTGTTCAACATTTTATTGCAAAGAGCCATCTCAAGTTGTCTATTATTTCAAGAAACTTAACTTAAGAGAGTTGTGGAAACAGGCATGGACCGTTGTGGGGAAGGGTCTCGACCCGAAACGCCACCCATTCCATCTCTCCAGAGATACTGCCTGACCCGCTGAGTGACTCCAGCTTTTTGTGTCTATCTATGGACAAGTTGGGCCTGTTTCCATTCTGTACAGTTATGTGGCACTGGTAAAACATAATTTGAAAGCGATACAGCATTTATGGGGTCATACAGTGCGGAAACAGTCCCTTCGACCCAATTTGCCCACACTGACCAAAATGTCCCATCTACGCTAGTCCCACCTGCCTGCATTTGGCCCATATCCCTCCAAACCTGTCCTATCCGGCACGGTGGCGCAGTGGTAGAGTTGGTGCCTTACAGCGAATGCAGCGTCGGAGACTCGGGTTCGATCCTGACTACGGGCGCCGTCTGTACGGAGTTTGTACGTTCTCCCCGTGACCTGCGTGAGTTTTCTCCGAGATCTTCGGTTTCCTCCCACACTCCAAAGACGTACAGGTAGCTTAATTGACTGGGTAAATGTAAAAATTGTCCCTAGTGTGTGTAGGATAGTGTTAGTGTGCGGGGATCGCTGGGCGGCGCGGTCTCAGTGGACCGAAGGGCCTGTTTCTGCGTTGTATCTCTAAATCTAAAAATCTAAATCTATCCATGCACCTGTCCAATTGTTTGTTAAACGTTGCTATAGTCCCAGCCTCAACTACCTCCTCCGGCAGCTCGTTCCATACTCCCACCACCCTCTGCGTGAAAAAGTTACCCCTCAGATTCCTAATAAATCTTTTCCCTTCTACCTTAAATCGATGTTCCCTGGTCCTCGATTCTGGGCAAGGGTCAGAGTCATAGTTTATGATTTTGTGCATGCACTTTCTGGTGTGGAACTGACTGAGTTCCCTGCACCACCCTCTCCTCCCCCTCTCCCCCTCCCCTCTCCCCTCGCCCCTCACCCACTCCCAACACAGGAACTCGGAAGTGGAATGGCAGAGGTGTTGCAACACACCACTGTGCCTCCGAATATCCCCTCTCCCAACAGGAGGTAACATGACAGCTCGATCATGTCTTGAATTCCCGACTCCAGCCGGATAAATCCCGGCTTGCAACAGGTTGCCAGGCCTCCTGTTGAATCCGACAAAAGGAATAAACGCTCCATTAAGAGGATTAATGTGCTCTGCACGGCAGCAAATGTATTCTTATCTTGGACTGCAGAACAGAGCGCGTGTGTGCTTATGCCTTTGTGTGTGGGGGGCAGAAGCAAGCGCAGATGTCTTCCATTTCAATTGAGCAGGTTTGCTTTTGTGGATTTCCGCAAAAATTCCCCACAGGAAGGATTTAAGCAGGGTTGAAAGTGCCGAGGCATTCAGACGTGGGGTTTTTGTTCCACCTCAGCTTATGGGCAGATCACAGCGCCGCTGTGCCGTTTCTGCAACGCCATTCCCCCTTCGTCTCCCTCTCCTTTGATGTGCAGTGGAGATTATATCCACGCTGCTGGTTGAGATTTGGATTCAGTGTCAGTGGTGGCTTGCAGGTTTGGCAGTTTTACAACTCCACACTGTTGTCAAGGGCCGCGCAGAAGGCAGAGATTCTTCACACCTGTCTCCACCTTCTGGATTGTGCTGCCTCCAAGTCTATCGGACAATGCCAAGTTATAATGAACGAATGGATGAATGAATGAATGAATGAATGAATGAATGAATGAATGAATGAGTGAATACGTTTATTGGCCAAGTATGTACACATACAAGGAATGTGCCTTGGTGCTCCGCTCGCAAGTAACAACACCAACATACCGTAAACAATTAAGAATAAAACATAAAACATTAAAACATTAAGAATACAACATAACGGTTTAAACACGTGAGTGAAATAAACCAGAGCAAAAAGAGATGACAGACCCTTGGTTATTGAGTAGAGCTACTACTCATGGAAAAATAAGCTGGCATACAATGCCCGGGAGACGGACTGTTACAGGAAGAATCAATGGCCCAGGTTAATATCTGTTTTGGAAGAGTCAGTAGTTACTGCTGGCGAGAGAACTGCGGGTGTGCCATTCACACGGAACCAGAGCCGGAGTCAAACGCTTGGCACGCGTTAGGAGTGTGTATAAGGAACATAACCACAGGGATAGGAATACACCAGTCGGCCCATCCTGCCCGCTCCACCATTTAACAATTGACGCCACTTTCCTGCTCTCTCCCCACGCCCCTTAAAGGGCCTGTCCCACTTAGGTGATTTTTTAGGCGACTGCCGGCGACTGTCAAAGTCGTAGCAGATCGCCAAAACTTTCTTTTACCCGACGACAATGACCACGACAATGCTGAGTCAGGTCGAGATTACACCGTCTTCGGAAACATCGCGAAATTCCCACGCTGTCAATGCTCCGACGTCCTCATTTTCGCTGAAATCACTGACAAGTCGGTAATTACTTGAGAGTTTTGAAATATAACATCTTGCCCGGGTTACTTGAAAACCAAGCTTCACGGTAACAAGGCAGAAACTGGATTGACTTCCAGTTTACTAATAGCAGTATTAAGAAATGTAATTTTAAACGTAGTTAAATGGATTTTTGTGCGGAGTGTGGGCATTCTTTGAAAATGTACTGGTTTGTGGGTTGCATATCTGGGTTGGGAGCCTACTTTAAATGTAATGGCTGATGGCCATAAACATCGCGAAATTCCCACACTTACCTGACCGTCAAACTGTCGCCTCCAATCTACCTGTCAAATGTCCTGAGGATAAATAAATTGGTTAAACACAAGTATTTTATGATATCTTCAAATGACTTTACTTAATTTAATATTACGTGCTTCTAAATGCATCTAAGAGAACCTAGCAAACCTGGGGACAGCATGCGACAGCGCCTGCAATAAGCTACGATACCTGGCGACAAGCCAGCTGGCGCCGAGAAATTTCATACCGGTTGATTTCTCAGCCACGCGCCGAGATCCGCTACGATTCTTTGAAGACTCCTTACGATCATGCCCGCGACACCCCGGCCAACGTTCAGCGACAGCCTGGTCACCGGCAGTCGCCTTAAAATCGCCTAAGTGGGACAGGCCCTTTAGGTTTTGAAAATGGAAGCCTGTATGGGAATGAAGGGCTGAGCAATCACTGCGGCCTGCAATATGCCAAAGGCTAGCGTGATGAAATCTGTGTAAGTTTGACTGAATTGGACGTGGGCCAAAATAGTACTTAGAGGCAATAAAACAAATCCAGGTAGCTGTGGAGGTATTAGTCTTGTGTCAGTGACAGGCACAGTTAGAACATTTTGGAACAAAGTTGTGGGATGTTTTTCAGAAAAGGGCTTCAGAATGGTCTGCTGTCATCAGGCAACTGAACCATCCTATCAGCAACTCGAGGGCAGTCCCTGGTTACTATCCACCTTCTTGGAGACCCTTTGACTACCTTTGATCGGACTTTCCTAGACTTTATCTTGCACTAAACGTTATTCTGTATATATATACACTGTGGACAGCTCGATTGTAATCATGTGCAGTCTTTCCGCTGACTGGTTAGCACGCAACAAAAAGCTTTTCACTGTACCTCGGTGCACGTGACAATAAACTCAAATAAACTAAACCGATGTTGCCACTAAACGCTGGAGTAACTCAGCGGGTCAGGCAGCATCTCAGGAAAGCAGGAATGGGTGACGTTTCAGGTCGAGACCCTTCTTCAGACTGATGACAGGGGAGGGGGCCGGACAGAGATAGGATGTAGTCGGAATCAGGAAGATGCGTGGGAGAACTGGGAAGGGGGAGGGGATGGAGAGGGAAAGCAGGGACTATCTGAAGTTGGAGAAGTCAATGTTCATACCGCTGCGGTGTAAACTACCCAAGTGAAATATGAGGTGCTGTTCCCCCAATTTGTGCTGGGTCTCACTCTGACAATGGAGGAGGCCCAGGACAGAAAGGTCAGATTGGGAGTGGGAGGGGGAGTTGAAGTGCTGAGCCACCGGGAGATCAGGTTGCTTAAGGTGGACTGAGCGAAGATGTTGAGTGAAACGATCGCCGAGCCTGCGCTTGGTCTCGCCGATGTAGAGAAGTTGACACCTGGAGCAGCGGATACAGTAGATGAGGTTGGAGGAGGTGCAGGTGAACCTCTGCCTCACCTGGAAAGACTGTTTGGGTAAAACACCAGCAGGTCATCGCTCTGACTTTGTCGGATGTGCCAAGGCATCGGGACATTTTGCATTATCGTGATTCCAGCATTAATAGCCTTCGATGCAATTTCACAGATCTTTTTTTGGTGTGGGTATTATTTTAATATTGTCATGCTGAATGAGTCTTGCACATTATCCAGGTAAATCATCCATACACGATTGCATTCAAAACCATGCAGGAAATAGGTGCCGTAGCTTCAGAGAGAGTGCAGACAAAAGAAAGACCGCGAGGTTAGCCACGAGGCAGATGATGGATCAGGAGTACAGCTTTAGACAATAGACAATAGACAATAGGTGCAGGAGGAGGCCATTCTGCCCTTCGAGCCAGCACCGCATTCAATGTGATCATGGCTGATCATTCTCAATCAGTACCCCGTTCCTGCCTTCTCCCCATACCCCCTGACTCCGCTATCCTTAAGAGCTCTATCTAATGCATTCAGAGAATTGGCCTCTACTGCCTTCTGAGGCAGAGAATTCCACAGATTCCTCATCTCAGTACTAAATGGCCTACCCCTTATTCTTAAACTGTGGCCCCCTTGTTCTGGACTCCCCCAACATTGGGAACATGTTTCCTGCCTCTAACGTGTCCAACCCCTTAATATTCTTATACGTTTCGATAAGATCTCCTCTCATCCTTCTAAATTCCAGTGTATTCAAGCCTAGTCGCTCCAGTCCTTCAACGTATGACAGTCCCGCCATTCCAGGAATGAGCCTAGTAGACGAGTCCCTTGCATGATTCTGACAGCAGTGGGGAAGAAGCTGCTCCTGAATCTGGCAGCACCTGCTTCTGTGTCTGGTTGCCCGACGGGAGAGGGGAGAAGAGGGAATGATCCGGGTGCGAGTGGTTCTTGATCATGTTGGCTGCTTCCATGAGGCAGCGTGAAAAGGAGATCAGAATCAGAATTACCTTTATTGTCATCCAAAAAAAACCCCAAGTCTTTTGGACGAGATTTCGTCACCCACAGTCCAACATTAAGAGCAATAAAATAAGCATTTACACAACCACAAACCAACACAAAAAAAACCATCCATCACAGTGAGTCTCCTCCAGTCACCTCCTCACTGTGATGGAAGACCAGAATGTCTTAGTCACAGATGGAGTCAATGTTAGTGTTATTTAGTCCCAGGAACTTGGAGGTCTCAAGCATCTCCACTCCGGTATCGTTGATGTAGACTGTGGACATGTACTTCACTTTGCTCTCTGAAGTCGCTGACTAACTCCTTTGTTTTGCTGACTTTGAGGGAGATGTTGTCGTCATGACAACGTGTTACGAAGCACTCTATCCCCTTCCTGCACGACGTCTCATCAATTCTCGACATCCGGTGATATTATCTGCAAACATATCAATGTCGTTAGAACAGAATTTACCTGCTCAGTTGTGCGTGTTTAGCAAAGATAATAGAGCAGAGCAAGACAGACCACTCCACCCTAAAAACCGTAGTATGTCACAGCGCCGGAGCAGGATTGTTCCGAGTCAGCATGGATTTAAGACGGGGAAATCGTGCTTGACTAATCTTCTGGACTTTTTTGAGGATGTAACAAGTAAATTGGACAAGGGAGAGCCTGTGGATGTGGTATACCTCGACTTTCAGAAAGCCTTTGACAAGGTTCCACATAGGAGATTAGTGGGCAAAATTAGAGCACATGGTATTAGGGGTAGGGTACTGACATGGATAGAAAATTGGTTGACAGATAGAAAGCAAAGAGTGGGGATAAATGGGTCCCTTTCAGAATGGCAGGCAGTGACTAGTGGGGTGCCGCAAGGCTCGGTGCTGGGACCGCAGCTATTTACAATATACATTAATGACTTGGATGAAGGGATTAAAAGTACCATTAGCAAATTTGCAGATGATACAAAGCTGGGTGGCAGTGTGAACTGTGAGGTAGATGCTATGAGGTTGCAGGGTGACTAGGACAGGTTGTGTGAGTGGGCGGATGCATGGCAGATGCAGTTTAATGTGGATAAGTGTGAGGTTATCCACTTTGGTGGTAAGAATAGGAAGGCAGAGTATTATCTGAATGGTGTCAAGTTAGGAAAAGGGGACGTACAATGAGATCTGGGTGTCCTAGTGCATCAGTCACTGAAAGGAAGCATGCAGGTACAGCAGGCAGTGAAGAAAGCCAATGGAATGTTGGCCTTCATAACAAGAGGAGTTGAGTATAGGAGCAAAGAGGTCCTTCTGCAGTTGTACAGGGCCCTAGTGAGACCGCACCTGGAGTACTGTGTGCAGTTTTGGTCTCCAAATTTGAGGAAGGATATTCTTGCTATTGAGGGCGTGCAGCGTAGGTTTACTAGGTTAATTCCCGGAATGGCGGGACTGTCATATGTTGAAAGACTGGAGCGACTAGGCTTAGGAGGGTTATGGTCTGAGAGCAGGTAGATGAGACTAGGTCAGAGAAAGTGGTCGGCGTGGACTGGTAGGGCCGAACGGGCCTGTTTCCCTGCTGTAATTGTTATATGGTTATATGTATACACTGGAAATTAGAAGGATGAGAGGGGATCTTATCGAAACGTATAAGATTATTAAGGGGTTGGACACATTAGAGGCAGGAAACATGTTCATAATGTTGGGGGAGTCCAGAACAAGGGGCCACAGTTTAAGAATAAGGGGTAGGCCATTTAGAACGGAGATGAGGAAAAACTTTTTCAGTCAGAGAGTTGTGAATCTGTGGAATTCTCTGCCTCAGAAGGCAGTGGAGGCCAATTTTCTGAATGCATTCAAGAGAGAGCTAGATAGAGCTCTTAAGGATAGCGGAGTCATGGGGAGAAGGCAGGAACGGGGTACTGATTGAGAATGATCAGCCATGATCACATTGAATGGCGGTGCTGGCTCGAAGGGCCGAATGGCCTACTCCTGCACCTATTGTCTATTGTCTATTGCCATTTTAGTAGGCAGAAACTTGCAGAAACATTTAAAAAGAAAAATAACAAAAATCTGTGAGTTGATAGATGAGATATATTCTGCATTTTAATGGTATCATCATACATACTGTTCCCCCACAACACTGATTACACTGCGAGAGGCAGAGCAAACGGCGGGGTTTGCTTACTAAAATGGCGGACATTATGCTCCTGTGCGCACTACCCTTCAGTACAGGCGATATCAACGGAGTGGTTCATCTTGTTCCTCTAGTATCTTTGGTGCTTAGGGACCTTAGTAAAGGGATGAGACAGCAGCATTGCGGGGCAATGGCGTTGAGAATTATTGTGAAGGATGTTTTGTCGCCTGCCCTCACTGACTGTAAGTTCTGGATCAGGAAGTCGAGGATGTAGATGCCGAGATGTGGGCTAAGTCTTAAGTCCCGGAGTTTGGAGATGAGTTTGGTTGGGATTGTGGTGTTTCAGTGGCAGATGTGAGTCTGACGTGGGTGGCCTTGTTATCCAGATGTTCCGGGGAATGACTGTGGGGCCAGGGAGATGACAGTGGATCGAGCTTCGGACACAGAGTGCTGGAGTAACTCAGCGGGTCAGGCAGCATCTGACTCCACAATCTGACGACGGGTTCTGACCCGAAACCTCACCCGTCCTTTTTCTCCAGAGATGCTGCCTGATCTGCTGAGTTACTCCGGCACTTTGTGTGTATCGTCGGTACAAAGCAGCATCTGCAGTTCCTTCCCCGCGCTGTGTGCCAAGCTTGTCGGAGAAGGCTGGCCAGCAATATCTGCAGTGTGACCAGCCTCAACGCATTTTGTGATGTTGGACGTAACAGCCGTCGAAATCTATTCAGTTATTCAGGCAAGCCACTGGGATGGAAAAGGTCTTCATAAAGCAGGTGGGAATCTCAGAATGGAACGGGGAGAGATGAAAGATGTCGGTGAATGCTCCTGCCCACTGGCCCTCCCGTTTTCTTGAGGACAGGGCTCCATCTGGGCCAGTTGTTTCCGGTGGTGGGTTCACTCACAGAAAGGTCGACCCGATGCCTGGGTCCACTGGTTCTGGGTTCTGAGCATTTATTGCCCACCGCGAATCCGCGGACCGCGGCCTTGAGCCATCATAGTCCTTGCCATTGGTCGGGCGCTCCAGGATCTGGGCCCGGGGGTGATAAAGGACGGGCGTCATGTTTCCAAGTGGGAAGAAGGGTCCCAACCCGGAACGTCGTCTGTTCCGTGTTCTCCAGTGATGTTGCCTGACCGGCTGAGTTACTCCAGCACTTCGTGCCATTTTTTTGTAAACTTGCGCCTGCAGTTCCTTGAGTCTATATTTCTGAATTTGGTGTTGTGCAGCTGAGAGGGACGCCTTCACTCGGTGGTGCTCCCACGTACTTCCTGCCCTCGTTCCTCCTTTTTGTGGCGGTTGCTGTGGTTGGAGTGACTGTTGGAATCATAAGGACACAAGGTCAGAGGTGATAGGGGCAGAATTAGGCCATTCGGCCTATCAAGTCTACTCCGCCATTCAATCATGGCTGATCTCTCTCTCTCCCTCCTAACCCCATTCTCCTGCCTTCTCCCTATAACCCTTGACGCCCGTACTAATCAAGAAGCTATCTATCTCTGCCTTAAAAATATCCATTGACTTGACCTCCACAGAGAATCCCACAGATTCACCACCCTCTAACTAAAGAAATTCCTCCTCATTTACTTTCCTTTAATTCTGAGGCTGTGACCTCTAGTCCTAGACTCTCCCACTAGTGGAAACATCCTCTCCACATCCACTCTATCCAGGCCTTTCACTGTTCGGTAAGTTTCAATCAGGTCCCCCCTCATGCTTCTAAACTCCAGCGAGTACAGGCCCAGTGCCAACACATGCTCATAGTCTGTTAGCCCAGCCCTGAGCAAGTAACTGCAACTCACTATGCATCAGTGACGGAGGGATTAAACGCTCAGATGCCAATGACAATGACTGTGTTGTCCTCGATGGTGTTCGGGCTCCATGAGAATTGTTAGCTATGCATTCATCTGGGCAAGTGGAGAATAGGCCCATCAAACCCCTGATTTGTAGCTCACAGATAGTGGATGTGTGGAGAAGAAACGCCCACCACAGGATCCCAAGCCTCCGGCCTAGTCTGAGAGGCACTGTACCGTGAGTGGCTGCTCTTTTAGACTGTAGAGAAGCAGCGCGGAGACGGGCGGTCTGGCCTGCCGAGTCCACGCCGACCCGCGATCACCCCGCACACTGTCACGATCCCACGCACGAGGGACAGTTTAGATTTTTTTTACCGAGGTTAAAATTAACCGACAAACCCGCACGTCTTTGGAGTGTGGGATGAAACCAGAGCGCCCGGAGAAAACCCACGTGGTCACAGGGCGAGCGTACAGACACCCGCCCGTGGTCAATGGGTGAACTTCTGGTCAATGCGTGACCTTCCTCTGGTCTAGAATATTGATGACGGGGGGAACGCTAAAATTAGATGATACCAAAATTGTGAACGGCGAGGAAGGAACCCATGTAGACAACGTCTACTCTCCTGCCCACGCTAATTACCTTCTTCAAACATATATTAGGTTCATGAGACACGATTACTCACGCACAAATCTGCACTGTCTCTCCACGATCAGTCTGTGCCAACAGACCCTGGCCCTCAGAATCCCTGCCAACAGCATGCAACCACTCAGGTCAGGCTCACCGAGTTGCACCGTTGTTAAAGACGGGAGGATTAGAGCCACCGTTGCAGAACATCACCCGTGACTGAGGATAACGCAGGTGTCTCTGCCAGGGCCCCTGCAATCTCCTCCTTCGCTGCCGACAAGTCTGAGGATGCATTATGTCCCACCCTGGTGGTTTATCCACTTTAACGCACATAAACATCTCCAATTACTCGTCTTTGATAATTCCAATAGGACCTGAGATATAACAACGCACTTGTATCTGCTCATCCTTGCAAAATCTCTTCGGATTCTCCTTTATCCTTTCATAAGCCAGGGTACTGTCTGATTCAAAGGTTTAACACAAAATGCTGGAGTAACTCAGCGGGTCATGCAGCATCTCTGGAGAGAAGGAAATGGGTGATGTTTCTTCAGTCTGAAGAAGGGTCTCGACCCGAAACGTCACCCATTCCTTCTCTCCGGAGATGCTGCCTGACCCGCTGAGTTACTCCAGCATTTTGTGCCTACCTTTGATTTAAACCAGCATCTGCATTTTATTTTCCCACTGTGTGATTCACCTCTACCCCATTGCGGACATTGGACTTTGTCTGTGGAACTGATGCGCTACAATGCTGAGAACTACATTCTGCACTCTGTACCCTCCCCTTTGCTCTGCGTGATATACTGGAGTTTGACTTGATTGTATTTATGTACGGTATTATCTGATTTGATTGGACAGCATGCAAGACAAAGCTTTCCACTGTACCTGGGCAAGTGGAGAATATGCCAACAAACCCCTGACCCTGACATGTGACCTCAACAAACTCAAACCTAAACCTTTCCTCATCTGGCCAAACTATCACATGTCATTGTTTTGCCCTTCTGCTTTATGTAATAATATGCAGGAAGGAATTGCAGACGCTGGTTTAAACCGAAGACAGACACAAAATGCTGGAGTAACTCAGCGGGTCAGGCAGCATCTCATGAGAGAAGGAATGGGTGACGTTTCGGGTCGAGACCCTTCTCCAGAATTGAGATCCTTCTTCGGTCTGAAAAAGGGACTCGACTCGAAACGTCACCCATTCCTTCTCTCCAGAGATGCTGCCTGACCCACTCATATAATAATACTAGACCTAGTGGACTCTTTGGGCCCAAACCTCTCCTGTATTGTTGCAGCACCCCTTCCCCCTTCAATCAATAGTCAATAGTCAATAGTCGTTTATTTGTCACATACACATAAATGTGTAGTGAAATGAAACATTACCCGCAGTTAAACAATAAGACCAATAAGAATAATCAATAAAAATGCAATAACACATACAATCACAACTAACACCAAACAAAAAGAAACATCCATCACAGTGAGTCTCCTCCAGTCCCTCCTCACTGTGATGGAAGGCCAAAAATGTCTTTTTCTCTTCCCTGCCGTCTTCTCCCGCGGTCAGGCTGTTGGATTTGCCACGTCGGGGCGGTCGGGGCTCCCGATATTGAAGCCCCCGCTGGGCGGTGAAAGGTCAACGGCCTATTCCAGGCCGCGCCGGACGGTGAAAGGTCCGCGGCGGGCCAACCCAAGCCACGCGATTCGGGGCGGGCGAACACGCTGCCTCTGCCGCTGCCGGAGCTCCCGATGTCGGCCCCCATCCAGGGGCCTGCGGGCTTCCGATGTCCACGCGGCCCGCGCCGGAGCCTCCGGAGACGAATCGCAGCCGCTCCCGCAGCATCCGCAGGCGGCCAGCGCCGCAGGTGGTGAGTCCGGGCCGCGGGCTCTGCGAACCAGAGCCCCAGGTGGTCCCAGGTGCATGGCCGCTGGTAGGCCGCAACGGGAACGGAGAGAGAATTTTACAGTTCCCGTTCCCTCCCACCCCCCCCCCCAAACATAACATACAAACACTACACCATATTAGCCCCCCTGCCTCCTCCCCTCCCCCTCCTCCCTCCCTCTCCTCCCTCCTTCCCTCCTCTCCTTCCCCTCCCCTTCCCCCCCACTCCATCCCCCTCAACCCCCCTTATCCTCCCTCTTCCCCCCTCCCACCACCCTCCCTCCCCCCTCCCTAGGAGATAGATTAAAACTTTAAAATGTGAATAACTTTTAAAATATAACACCGATTTCAATTAAACGTCTTCCATTAGCACCAAAGGGACGACGGTGAGTAAGGTGGGCCTAAAATTGTCCCGCTATCGTGTACCGTTTTGGCTGTAGTTCAGGAACAAACAAAGGAGAGTTTTAGTACATAGATGTCTTCTTTACTCCAGGTTCCCTCATTTTACTCCAGGTTCCCTCATCCTGCCCGCCTCGCCCTTCACCCTAACAGGAGCAATCAATACGGGACAAGGGCGGTCCCATACGGGACAAACCAATTTAGCCCAAAATACGGGATGTCCCGGCTAATATGGGACAGTTGGCAACCCTAATTATCAGCAACACCCATACACAAAGCCCTGTGGGGAAGGTCATCTGCTGGCCAGTCTTGGCCAGTCTGACCCACTTAGACACCAAGACCCACGGCATGAAGATAAACACAAACAGCTGGAGTAACTCAGCGGGTCAGGCAGCATCTCTGGAGAGAAGGAATAGGTGACGTTTCGGGTCGAGACCCTTCTTCAGATTCTTCAAGTCTGAAGAAGGGTCTCGACCAGAAAACATTGCCTATTCCTTTTCTCCAGAGATGCTGCCTGTCCCGCTGAGTTACTCCAGCCTTTTGTGTCTATCCTGGGTTTTAACCAGCGTCTGCAGTTCCTTCCGACACAAGATGGCCACTGAGATGATACTCAGTTCAAGACGATTTAGCAATGGAAAATGAATGCCTGCCTTTCTGGCGATGCTCAGAGTCTGAAAAAAGGATTTAAGTAAACTAATAAGTAGAAATAATAAGGCGAGTAACAAATTAAAAAAATTCTGACCCATGACTTTTGCACCAGGAAACGGAGCAGCCAATTTCACACAGCAAGATTCCAGAAACAACAGTGCGATAATGACTAGCTAATCCACTTATGTCATGAATCTTGGCCAGGATGTCTGAGATAATTGCCCTGCTCTTTAGTAGAGTGTGTTGCTCTGAAGAGGCATTCAGTCCATGGTTTAATGTGTAGGAAGGAACCGCAGGTGCTGGTTTAAACCGAAGATGGACACAAAATGCTGGGGTAACTCAGCGGGACGGGCAGCATCTCTGGAGAGAAGGAATGGGTGACGTTTCGGGTTGAGACCCTCGGAAGAAGGGACTCGGCCCGCCCGAAACGTCACCCATTGCCTTCCCTCCAGAGATGCTGCCCGTCCCGCTGAGTCGCCCCAGCATTTTGTGTCTACCATGGTCCCATCTCCTGTGGGAGGGACCCATCCCATAACAGAGCACTCCCTCAGCGCTGAACCAGCAGTGACAACCTCATGCTTTTCTTACTTAAGATTCTGGAGGAGATCAGGAACTCCGAGCCTCAGCTAACCCGACCCAGCTGACAGCTGAAAGAGTATAATTGAAGTCGGCTCGTCAACACATATTCCTGACAGATGGTCTGAACACCATCATGATTCCTTGACAGGAAAATTCTAACTAGACTGCTCTGGTAACGAGAATGATGCTCTACAGAACCAAATCAAAGTTTGGAGGGTGGGAGTGTGGACGAACATAAAGTTCCCAATGAATAAAAACACATCTACAGTCAATCTCTTTCCTTCGAAAAGGCTCACATGAAAGTTTGGTTTAGTTGAGTTTATTGCCACGTGCACTGAGGTACAGTGAGAAGCTTTTGTTGTGTTCTCACCAGTCAGCGGAAAGACTGCACATGATTACAATCCAGCCATTTACAGTGTATAGTTGCATGATAAGGGAGTAACGTTCAGTGCAAGGTAAAGCCAGCAAAGTCCGATCAAGGATAGTCCGAGGGTCACCAATGGTAGTTCAGCACTGCTCTCTGGTTGTGGTAGGATAATTCAGTTGCCTGATAACAGCTGGGAAGAAACTGTCCCTGAATCTGGAGGTGTGCGTTTTCACACCTTTTGCCCGATGGGAGAGGGGAGAAGAGGGATTGACCAGGTCTGCTGCAGGAAAGTTACAGGACCGGGTTATTTTCTGTTCGCTATATTGAAAGCAGCCAACATAATCAAGGACCACTCACACCCTGGTCATTCCCTCCCCTTTTCAAACTAGTCAACAGTCCTCTTGCTAAAAAAAGTGCAAGGGTTGCAATGAGGTAGATTGGAAGATTGGGTAATTAATCCCTGTGAATTATCCGACCTTCCAGTCTACCATATTGCAGCCCCTGTACTTTTTTAATCTGCACTTTCTCTGTAGCTGCAATACTATATTCCACCTGTACCTGTCCAAGTGTATTTTAAATGTTGTTATTGTACCTGCCTCAACTACTTCCTCTGGCAGCTCGTTCCATTACCCTCTACTCTCTGAGTGAAAGAATTGCCCCTCAGGTTCCTATTACATTTGTTCCCCTCTCACCTTAAACCTATGTCCTCTGGGTCCTCTAAACCCACATGATTTTATACACCTCTGTAAGATTACCAAAGAATAAAGTCACAGAGTGTTACAGTATGGAAACAGGTCAGTGGGCCCAACTTGCCTACACCTGCCAACATGCCACAGCTACCTGTCCCAGGCCCGTGGGGCCAACTTGCTCACACCGGCCAACATGCCCCAGCTACCTGTCCCAGGCCCGTGGGCCCAACTTGCTCACACCGGCCAACATGCCACAGCTACCAGTCCCAGGCCCGTGGGGCCAACTTGCCCCACCTGTCCGCGTTTGGTCCAGATCCCCCCAAACCTGTCCTATGCATGTACCAAGTCCCAGCCTGCCCAACCTCTCCTTACATCTCAGGCCCTCAGGTCCTGGCAATCTACAGGTAGGGTTGCCAACTTCCTCACTCCCAAATATGGGACAAGGTGACGTCACCGCCCCGTGCCCCATGTGACCTCACCCAGCCAGCGGCCACGTGCTCCCGCTTCACCAATGGCGGCCGCCCGGGCTTCCGGACCTACAGTCGAGCCATTTACAGTCCGGAGCTAAAATATCGGAAACATAGAGTGTCGGGACCTAAACTGTTGGGATGCCTTCAGTGTAGGGGCCTACAGTGTCCGGGCCTACAGTGTCCGGGCCTACAGTGTCCGGGCCTACAGTGTCCGGGCCTACAGTGTCCGGGCCTACAGTGTCCGGGCCTACAGTGTCCGGGGCTACAGTGCCGGGACCTACAGTGTCCGGTCCTACAGTGTCCGGGCCTACAGTGTCCGTCCGGGGCTACAGTGCCGGGACCTACAGTGTCCGGGCCTGCAGCGTTGGGGCCTAAAGTGTCGGGGCCTACAGCGTCTGGGCCTACAGTGTCCGGGCCTACAGCGCCCCCCCCCCCGGCCTACAGTGTCTGGGCCTACAGTGTCCGGGCCTACAGTGTCCGGGCCTACAGTGTCCGGGCCTACAGTGTCCGGGCCTACAGTGTCCGGGCCTACAGTGTCCGGGCCTACAGTGCCCCCCGGGTCTAATATGGGATAATGGCGGTCCTGTACAGGACAAACCAATTTAGCCCAAAATACGGGATGTCCTGGCTAATACGGGACAGTTGGCAACCCTACTTCCAGGACCTGGTCCTCTACACTACCTTTTACACTCATGTATGGTAGGATTTCCCAGTATAAAGCACAAAACAATTCTTTTCAGTGTACCTCGGTACACAAAGCATTCACAAACCAGTGCCGATGCCAATAGACTGTGGGCAGGGCCGGGGAAGGTAAAGTGTCGCACTGTTTCACACTCAACTCTGGAGCAACTACACGCTCTTATTTGATCCTTTTTTTTCAGTCAGACAATTGATTTGGATAGTTATGATTTATAAATCGTTGCAGATGTTCGAGTTGTAGAGTCATACAGCAAGGAAACAGGCCCTTCAGCCCAACTCCTTCATGCTGACCAAGATGCCTCATCTACGCTGTAGGAAGGAACTGCCGACGCTGGTTTAAACTGATGATAGACACAAAAAGTTGGATGAACTCAACGGGTCAGACAGCATCTCCGGAGAAAAGGAATAGGTGACGTTTCGGGTCAAGACCCTTCTTCGGACCGAAGAAGTCACTGAAGGAGGGTCTCTGCCACAAACATCACCTATTCCTTTACTCCTGAGATGCTGTCTGACCCGCTGAGTTACTGCAACTGTTTGTGTCTGTCCTCGGAGGCTGGGGATGACCTTTTTGAGCAATACAAGAACGTGAAGGGCATGGATAAAGTCTTTTTCCCAGGGTAGGGGACTCTAAAACTGTAGGGCATGAGGTGAGAAGGGCGAGATTTAACAGCGACCTCTGGAGCAGTATTTTCGCTCAAAGGGTAGTCCACATCTGGAACAAGCTGCCAGAGGAAGCTGTAGAAGCGGATACAATACTGACTTAAAAGACATTTGGACAGATATATGGAATGGAAGGGTTTAGAGAGATACTAGTCGGGCGGAGACCCATTGGGCCCAAACCTCTCCTGCGCGCTCGGCAACCCTCCCCCAACTGATGACACTCACCCACTCCATCCCCCCTTAACCCCCCTTAAAACTCCGAGCCCGGGGGCAGGCGAGGGGGGAGAGGAAAGGGGAGAGGGAGCCACTCACCACGCACCCCGGGCGACAATCGTGGTAGCCAGCAGCAGAAGAGTTCTCGTCACACCCTCCCCACCTCATTGGCCGCCACTCCCGTCACTCGGGTGAGTCCCGCCCCCCCCCCTCCGAGCGGCAACCCTCCCCCAACTGCGCTCGCGCGGATCCGGCGGCCATCTTACGCAAGTGTCGGATCAACGGGCCCCAACTACGCAGGCGCGGACGCGTTGGGTTCCCATTGTGACGTCAAACACGGCTGACGGGCAGGGCAGGTGGAAAAGGGATTTATTAAAGTTTTTAAAAGTGATTTTTTAAGTTTACAAAGTGAAAAACTTTCAAAATATAACAACCATTTGAACCGCAAGTCAATGGGGATTAAGGTGGTGCTAAAATTATTGCGCTATCGTGTACCATTTTGGCTGTATTTCTGGAACGTACAAAAATGCTATATATATACGCATATACACATATACAATATGAGAGTTTGGTTACTGGACCAAGTGGACCTGTTGGGCCCCCTCCTCCCCCCCTCTCCTCCCCCCCTCCTCCCTACCCCCCTTCCCCCCTCCCCTCCTCACCCCCTCCTTTCTCCCCTCCTCCCCCTCCCCTCCCCTCCCCCCTCCTTCACCCCCTCCCCTCCCCACTTCCCTTCCCCTCCCCCCTCCTTCCACCCCCTCCCCTCCGTACTTCCCCTCCCCTCCCCCTCCCCTGCCCGCAGCTCCGCTCTTGCTCCCCTCCCCCCGTTCGTAATGACAGAGTCCCCCTTGTCCTCACCTTCCACCCCATCAGCCGTCACATACAACATATAATCCTCCAACACTCCATCCCCCTCAACCCCCCTTATCCTCCCCCTCCCTCCCCCTCCCTCCCTCCACCTCCCTCCCTCCACCTCCCTCCCCCTCCCTCCCTCCACCTCCCTCCCTCCACCTCCCTCCCTCCACCTCCCTCCCCCTCCCTCCCTCCACCTCCCTCCCTCCACCTCCCTCCCCCTCCCTCCCTCCACCTCCCTCCCTCCACCTCCCTCCCTCCACCTCCCTCCCCCTCCCTCCCTCCACCTCCCTCCCCCTCCCTCCCCCCACCTCCCTCCCTCCCCCTCCCTCCCTCCACCTCCCTCCCTCCACCTCCCTCCCCCTCCCTCCCTCCACCTCCCTCCCTCCACCTCCCTCCCCCTCCCTCCCTCCACCTCCCTCCCTCCACCTCCCTCCCTCCACCTCCCTCCCCCTCCCTCCCTCCACCTCCCTCCCTCCACCTCCCTCCCTCCCCCTCCACCTCCCTCCACCTCCCTCCCTCCACCTCCCTCCCTTCCCCTCCCTCCCTCCACCTCCCTCCCTCCACCTCCCTCCCTCCACCTCCCTCCCTCCCCCTCCCTCCCTCCACCTCCCTCCCTTCCCCTCCCTCCCTTCCCCTCCCTCCCTCCACCTCCCTCCCTCCACCTCCCTCCCTCCACCTCCCTCCCTCCCCCTCCCTCCCTCCACCTCCCTCCCTCCACCTCCCTCCCTCCACCTCCCTCCCTCCACCTCCCTCCCTCCCCCGTCTACTCACCCACACCCCGATCCGTGACCATATCACCCCCGTCCTTTACAAACTCCACTGGCTCCCCATCCCCCAGAGAATCCAGTACAAAATCCTCTTCATAACCTACAAAGCCCTCCATAACCTGGCCTCATCCTACCTGACCGACCTCCTCCACAGGCACACTCCCACCTGCACCGTCCGCTCTGCTGCTGCCAATCTCCTATCCCCCCACATCCGGACCAAACTCAGATCCTGGGGGGACAGGGCTTTCTCCATCGCTGCTCCCACCCTATGGAACTCACTACCCCAAACCGTCAGAGACTCCTCCACACTCACCACATTCAAAACATCACTGAAGTCTCACCTGTTCAGCACTGCCTTCAACCACTGAAGGTCACCTCACCTTCTGTCTCCTTTCTCTGTTCGTTTATTTATTTACTTATTTATCTATTTATTCATTATGTTCTCTAAATCTCTGTAAAGCGTCTGAGTATATGAAAAGCGCTATATAAATAAAATACATTATTATTATTATTATTAACTCTACCGCTGCGCCACCGCGCAGAGATCATTTTGATTGATAGACTCGCTGGAGTTTAGAAGGGTGAGGGGGGCCTCATTGAAACTCACTGAGTTGTGAAAGGCCTGGAGAGAGTGGATGTGGAGAGGATGTTTCCACTAGTGGGAGAGTCTAGCACCAGAGGGCACAGCCTCAGAATAAAAGGACAGACCTTTAGAAAGGAGATGAGGAGGAATTTCTTTAATCAGAGGGTGGGAATCTGTGGAATTCATTGCCACAGACAGCTATAGAGGCCGTCATTGGGTATTTATAAGGAGCAGATTGACAGATTCTTGTGTCGGAAAATAACTGCAGATGCTGGTACAAATCGAAGGTACCACAAAATGCTGGAGTAACTCAGCAAGTCAGGCAGCATCTAGGAGAGAGGGAATGGGTCGAGACCCTACTTCAGACATTAGTACGGATGTCAGGGGCTATGGGGTGAGGGCAGGAGAATGGGGTTGAGAAGGAGAGATAGATCAGCCATGATTGAATGGCAGAGTAGACCTGATGGGCCGAGTGGCCTAATTCTGCTCCTAGAACCTGTGAGCTTATGTCGGGTGTAGACGGGGGTAATTGGGGAGAAGCAGTTCAAACACATGACATGAATTTGCAGAGATAGACAAAAGATGCCAGGGGCTTTTGAGGCAAAAGTGTAACAGGCAGGGAACAGTCGCTGATCGGAACACTGACTGGTGGTGCTCACAGATCAGTCAAGTCTTTCAAAAGTCCTTGATTACGGTTTAGCCAGTGAAACTGCTGGACTGAAGCCATGTCAGTTAATGATCCCATGAGACCTCTCACGAGGGGAACGTCAATTTATTTCTGCATGAAATTCGACGTGTAAATGGGGAGAATTGAAATTGAAACGAGATGACAACTCAGGGTATTTGGATTGGCCAATAATGAAAGCTTTAACACTTGGCTGGCTTGAAAACAAGTCACAGAGTCGAATTCCTCTGTCAGAATCTCTCACTGCGCCGAGACCATACTGCCTCTGATTTACTCAGAGTCCGGAAAATGTAACAAGACAGCTGCACCTGAAGGAAATTTTCAGCACCTGAAGGAAGGCAGTTTGCTGCAGCTCTGAGCGGAAAGCGGGAAATGGAACTGACGGGTAGCTGATTGCTGTGTGGACGTATTACGTTGGCAGTGGTCCCATGTGGGCACAATGCAGGATTCATTATTTACCGGGATGCCACAATTACAGGCGAGCCCACTGACTGTGAACATCACTGGGCGCCAACATCAGGCTGATCCAGCTACGACTGCAAAACAAAAATCCCTTACCAAATGTGTTGCCGTGGCAACAGAGTAAGAAACAAAATCAGGTTGAACAACGGGATAGGAGGACAGGTCTAGATAAAGCTCTTAAGGATAGCGGAGTCAGGGGGTATGGGGAGAAGGCGGGAACGGGGTACTGATTGAGAATGATCAGCCATGAACACATTGAATGGCGGTGCTGGCTCGAAGGGCCGAATGGCCTCCTCCTGCACCTATTGTCTATTGTTCACGGGCGTCTCTCGCGCTTGTGTCGTGTGTCCGCCCCGTCTCACCCTCCCCCCCCCAGACGAGGGAAACGGGCCCCTTCAGCCCAACTTGCCCATGCCCGCTCATCCACACGAGTGCAGCGCAGAAGCTTGACTTCGGCCCGTCGGGTCCGCTCCGACCAGCGATCCCTAGTACACCACCAGGGACCACTTACCAAATCTTTACCGAAGCCAATTGGTGTACAAACCTTTGGAGTCCTTGGAGTGTGGGAGGAAACCAGAGCGCCTGGAGAAAACCCGCGCGGTCACGGGGAGAACGGACAAACTCCGTACGGACAGCGCCCGTGGTCGTGATGGAACCCGGTGCTGTAAGGCAGCAACTCTTTCACTGCGCCCTTTTGTTCCTCCACTACTATCTATCATTAATTGTATCATCAATTCCAGTTACCGTGCATACAGTTTGCTCTGTGAGCTTCATACAAACAAGGAATTTCATTGCAGCCTGGCGTGAATGTCAATAAACTAATGTGAATCTGAATAATACATAGAAAAACATAGAAAATAGGTGCAGGAGGAGGCCATTCGGCCCTTCGAGCCAGCAGCGCCATTCATTGTGATCATGGCTGATCATCCACAATCAGTAACCCGTGCCTGCTTTCTCCCCATATCCCTTGATTCCACTAGCCCCTAGAGCTCTATCTAACTCTCTCTTAAATCCATCCAGTGATTTGGCCTCCACTGCCTTCTGTGGCAGAGAATTCCACAAATTCACAACTCTCTGGGTGAAAAAGTTTTTTCTCACCTCAGTTTTAAATGGCCTCCCCTTTATTCTTAGACTGTGTGGCCCCTGGTTCTGGACTCCCCCAACATTGGGAACATTTTTCCTGCATCTAGCTTGTACAGTCCTTTTTATAATTTTATATGTTTATATAAGATCCCCTCTCATCCTTCTAAACTCCAGTGAATACCCCAGCTTGTACATTGAAAGCAAAGTAATGGTTCACCGAAAGATATTGATCAGCAAAAAATTGTGTCAGGTTTCTACTCACAACCCCTCTCCCCACTCATCCCCACACAATCACCATTCACCAACTTGCCCATGCCGACTAACATGTCTGTCTGAGTCAGTCTGACCCCAATTAGTGCATATTCCGTAAGAGATTGCAGCGAATTGTAGACGCAGCCCAGACTTATAGATGAGGCTCTTACTAGGGTCTCCTCCATATCCCGCAGCTCCGCTCTTGCTCCCCCTCTCCCCATTCGTAACAAGGACAGAGTCCCCCTTGTCCTCACCTTCCACCCCATCAGCCGTCGTATACAACAAATTATCCTCCAACATTTCCGTCACCTCCAACAGGACCCCACCACTGGCCACATCTTCCCATCTCCACCCCTTCCTGCTTTCCACAGAGACCGTTCCCTCCGAAACTCCCTGGTCCACTCGTCCCTTCCCACCCAAACCACCCCCTCCCCGGGCACTTTCCCCTGCAACCGCAGGAGATGCAACACCTGTCCCTTTACCTCCCCCCACAACTCCATCCAAGGACCCAAGCAGTCTTTCCAGGTGAGGCAGACGTTCACCTGCACCTCCTCCAACCTCATCTACTGTATCCTCTGCTTCAGGTGTCAACTTCTCTACATCGGCGAGACCAAGCGCAGGCTCGGCGATCGTTTCACTCAACACCTTCGCTCAGTCCGCCTTAACCAACCTGATCTCCCGGTGGCTCAGCACTTCAACTCCCCCTCCCACTCCCAATCTGACCTTTCTGTCCTGGGCCTCCTCCATTGTCAGAGTGAGGCCCAGCGCAAATTGAAGGAACAGCACCTCATATTTCGCTTGGGTAGTTTACACCCCAGCGGTATGAACATTGACTTCTCCAACTTCAGACAGTCCCTGCTTTCCCTCTCCATCCCCTCCCCCTTCCCAGTTCTCCCACCAGTCTTTCTGTCTCCGACTACATTCTATCTCTGTCCCGCCCCCTCCCCTGACATCAGTCTGAAGAAGGGTCTCGACCCGAAACGTCACCCATTCCTTCTCTCCAGAGATGCTGCCTGACCCGCTGAGTTATTCCAGCATTTTGTGTCTACCACCCTTCCATTGACTCCATCTACACCTCACGCTGCCTCGGCAAGGCCAGCAGCATAATCAAGGACGAGTCACACCCTGGCCACTCCCTCTTCTCCCCTCTCCCATCGGGTAATAGGTATAGAAGTGTGAAAACGCACACCTCCAGATTCAGGGACCGTTTCTTCCCAGCTGTTATCAGGCAACTGAACCATCCTACCACAACCAGAGAGCAGTGCTGAACTACTATCTGCCTCATTGGTGACCCTCGGACTATCCTTGATCGGACTTTGCAGGCTTTACCTTGCACTAAACGTTATTCCCATATCATGTCTCTATACACTGTAAATGGCTGGATTGTAATCATGTGTTGCCTTTCTGCTGATGGTTTTAGCACGCAACATAAGCTTTTCACTGTACCTCAGTACATGTGACAATAGACTAAACTGAACTGAATTAAATCCTGCCTATCCATGTACCTGACCGAATGTCTTTCAAACATAGAACAGCACAGCACAGTAACAGGCCCTTCGGCCCACAATATCTGTGCCGAACGTGATGCCAAGTTAAACTAATCTTCTCTGCCTGCATGTGGTCCATATCCCTCCATTTCCATCATATCCATGCGTTCTATCTAAAGGACTCTTGAACACCACTATTGTACCTGCTTCCATAGTCACCCCAGGCAGCGTGTTCCAGGCCCCCACCACCACCTTCTGTAAAAAAATATTAACTCGCACATCTAGATACTCAAACTCTCGTTTGTTTGTTTGTTTGTTCCTGAACTACAGCCAAAACAGTACACGACAGCGCGACAATTTTAGGCCCACCTTACTCACTGTCGTCCCTTTGGTGCTAATGGAAGAAGTTTCATTGAAATCGGTGTTGTATTTTTTAAGTCATTCACATTTTAAAGTTTAAATCTATCTCCTAGGGAGGGAGGGGAGTGGAGGGAGGGAGGGGGGGAGGAGGTAGGATAAGGGGGGTTGAGGGGGATGGAGTGTTGGGGAAGGGGAAGGGAGGGAGGGAGGGGGGGGCATGTGGGGAATAGAGGGGAGGAGAGGGTGCTGCACCAATGCAGGAGAGGTTTGGGCCCAATGGGTCCACTTGGTCTAGTTTCCTTCAAACTTTTCCCCTCTCACCATTTAGATTAGCACTCTAATCCCTGGGAAAGAGAAAGATTCTGACTGTCCACTCGATCTACGCCCCCTCAGAGCTTTCTATACTTCTAACAAGCTTTCCCCTCATCCTCAGCGCCACGGTTAGGTTGTGATTTGTCAGACAGTAGGCCAAAATGCCGTCTGGCGCTTAATGATCTCCTCCTGGAGATTCCTTTTCGCCATATACTGCCACTTTAGTCTGGCCCAAGGTCTCATCACCCTTGTCCAAATCTGTTCGCCTTTTCACTTGCCCTTCTGTCGATTTTTAGGAGTCAGTCAGGTTAGGGTTAGGGCTCGGGCTGCCTTACAGCTCTCCCTGCGTGGGTTTTCTCCCAGATCTTCGGTTTCCTCCCACACTCCAAAGACGTACAGGTTTGTAGGTTAATTGGCTGGGCAAATGTAAAAATAAATAAAAAATTGTCCCTAGTGGGTGTAGGATCGTGTTAATGTGCGGGGATCGCTGGTCGGCGCGGACCTGGTGGGCCGAAGGGGCCTGTTTCCGCGCTGTATCTCTAACTCTAAAAAAATCTCAGAGAAAACAATCCCAGCCTGTCCAGCCACTCCTCACAGCTGAGACTCTCTAACCCAGGCAGCGTTCTGGTCAACCTCTTCCACACCCTTTCCAAAGCCTAAACATTTAAGGTGAGGGGGAGACGACTTAAGGGCCTGTCCCACTTAGGCGATTTTAAGCCAACTGCCGGCGACTAGGCTGTCGCCGAACGTTGGCCGGGGTGTCGCGGCCGTGATCGTGAGGAGTCTTCAATGAATCGTAGCGGATCTCGACGCGTCGCGGAAACATTTACCTGCTGGAAATTTCTGGCCGACAGCTGGCTTGTCGCCAGGTATCGTAGCTTATTGCGGGCGTTGTCTGTCGCATGCTGTCCCCAGGTTTGCTAGGTTGTCGTAGATGCATTTAGAAGCACGTAATATTAAATGAAGAAAAGGCATTTGAAGATACCAGAAGATAGTTTTGTTTAACCAATTTATTTACCATCAGGACATTTGACAGGTAGATTGGAGGTGACAGTTTGCCGGTCAGTTAAGCGTGGGAACTTCGCAATGTTTCCGAAGTCGGTGTAATCTCTTAGCCAGGTGCTAGTTTCACAAAAACAGTAACTTGTATCGACCTGACTCGGCATTGTCGTTGTCATTGTCGTAGGGTCAAAGAACATTTTGGCGATCTGCTATGACTTTGACAGTCGCCGGCAGTCGCCTTAAAAATCACGTAACTAGGACGGGCCCTTTAATAGGAACATGAAGGGCACTTTTTTCCAACAGAGGGTGGTAAATATGTAGAACAAGCTGCCAGGTTAAGTGGTTGAAGCAGGTACAATAACAACATTTAAAAAACATTTGGACAGGTTCGTGGATAGGAAAGGTTTAGAGGAATATGGGCCTAATGGGGAGGTGGGACTGGGGTAGATGGGGCATGTTGGTCGGTATGGACAAGTTGGGTCAAAGGGCCTGTTTCCGTGCTGTATGACTCTATGAAAGGTTTAGAGGGATATGGGTCAAATATGGGCAAATGGGACTAGCTTAGATGGTCAGAATGGCCCTTCAGCCCAACTTGCCCACACCGGCCAACATGTCCCAGCTACACTAGTCCCACCTGCCTGCACTTGGTCCATATCCCTCCAAACCTGTCCGATCCATGTACCTTCAGCCCAACTTGCCCACACCGGCCAGCATGTCCCAGCTACACCAGTCCCATCTGCTGCGCTAATATCCCTCTAAACCTATCCTATCCATTTCCATGTCCAATTTCTTATTAAACACTGTGATCATCCTTGCCTCAACTACCTCCTCTAGCAGCTTGTTCCATACACCCACCACCCTCTGTGTGAAAAAGTCACCCCTCAGACTCCTATTGAATTATTTCCCCTTCACTTTGAACCTATATCCTCTGGTCCTCGATTCCCCTACTCTGGGCAAGAGACTCTGTGCATCTACCCGATCTATTCCTCTCACATCAAGTCCAGTTGAAGGGCCTGTTTCCATGCTGTACCAAGCGGGTTAGGCAGCATCTCAGGAGAGAAGGAATGGTTGACGTTTCGGGTTGAGACCCTTCTTCAGACTGAAGAAGGGTCTCGACCGGAGACCTGCTGTGTGTCTGGAGAAGGGTCTGGACCCGAAATATCACCCATTCCTTCTCTCCGGAGATGCTGCCTGACCCGCTGAGTTACTCCAGCATTTTGCGTCTACCTTCGATTGAAACCACCATCTGCACTTCTTTCCCACACCCTCCGGGCTGCATCACCCTATGACAGAAATTAAATGAATCCGATTCAATGAAAAAAGCTGATTTTAAAAAGATTTTCTCCGAATAGTTTCTTTAAAGAGAAAACAATCTTTCTGATAAGCAGATCTCAAGCGGTGCGTCTTTGGAAGGTTGTAATGAGAGCCTTTCAGAGAACACAATGTGGCCATTGACAAGGCTTAAAGGCGGCAGAGGCTCGCTTCCTGAGAGCACTGATTAAGCTTTTGGTTGTGGGTTTAAGTGATGTGAAGGCCCTGGGTCTTGTGCTTTATATTTAACTTGGCAGCAATCCAGCTGCATACTGTAACCTTGTGTCTTGCTTCAAAAAAAGTAACCGCAACGGCACGTTGCAAACAGAACCACTTTAGCACTGATCAGTTGAGTCACTCCCCACTGAGTGCTGTTTGAATGTTGGACCATTGTTATACCGAGGAGAATAAAAGGTAGACGCAGAATGCTGGAGTAACTCAGCGGGTCAGGCAGCATCTCTGGAGAGAAGGAGTGGGTGGCGTTTCACAGAGTGCTGGAGTAACTCAGCGGGTCAGGCAGCATCTCTGGAGAGAAGGAGTGGGCGATGTTTCGGGTTGAGACCCTTCCTCTCGAGAATAAAGACAATTCTCTAAAATGTTGCATTGATTTCGAAGGCTGCTGCTTGTGAATTCTCATTGCTGTTCAGCCAGATTGCAGAGGCAACTTTCAACTCAAGATTAATTTTAATTAGGACGTAGACTCAAGGAACTGCAGGTGCTGGTTTACAAAGAAAAGCCGCAAAGTGCTGGAGTAACTCAGTGGGACAGGCAGCATCTCTGGGGAACATGGATAGGTGACGTTTCACAGAGTGCTGGAGTAACTCCTGGCATGTTATGTCTATGCTGCCAGTCCCGCTGAGTTACTCCAGCACTTTGTGTCTTATTTTGTAACCCAGCATCTGCATCTCATGGATGGTGCCTGACCTGCTGATTTAGTTTTAGTTTAGTGTAGACATACTGCGCGGAAACAGGCCCTACGGCCCACTGGGTCCGCGCCGACCAGCGATCCTCGCACACATTAGCACTATCCTACACACACTAGGGACAATCTGCACATACACCAAGCCAATTAACCTGCAAACCTGCACGTCTTTGGAGTGTGGGAGGAAACCGAATATCTCGGAGAAAACCCACGCAGGTCACGGGGAGAACGTACAAACTCCGTACAGACAGCGCCCGTGGTCGGGATGGAACCCGGGTCTCCGGCGCTGCATTCGCTGTAAGGCAGCAACTCTACCGCTGCACCACCGTGACCGCCCTGGAGTTCCTGAGTCTGGTGGTGCGCGCTTTCAAGCTTCTGTACCTTCTGCTCGATGCGAGCAGGGGGGAGGAGTGGCCCCGGGGTGGGACGAGTGGTTGAGGATTGAAAGACGCGGCGTGGAAACAGGCCCTTCAGCGCACCGAGCCCACGCCAACCATCGTTCCACTGCCCAGCATTGACGTGGGCACAAGCCCGCGGCAACATCCGCCTCCCTGCACTGGGATCCACACTTGCACATACAATCAATACAAAGATGCAGCACAAACGTAAGTACGTCCCAGCTCACAGGCTTGGACGTAGGCCTACTAGTCCAACACTCCCATTCAAATCAATTGGAGCAATTGGACAATAGACAATAGGTGCAGGAGGAGGCCATTCAGCCCTTCAAGCCAGCACCGCCATTCACTGTGATCATGACTGATCATCCACAATCAGTACCCCGTTCCTGCCTTCTCCACATACCCCCTATCTTTAAGAGCTTTATCTGACTCTCTCTTGAAAGCATCCAGAGAATTGGCCTCCACTGCCTTCTGAGGCGGAGAATTCCACAGATTTACAACCCTCTGGGTGAAAAGATTTTTCCTCGTCTCCGTTCTAAATGGCCTACCCCTTATTCTTAAACTGTGGCCCCTGGTTCTGGACTCCCCCAACATCGGGAACATGTTTCCTGCCTCTCGCATGTCCAACCCCTTAATAATCTTATATGTTTCAATAAGATCCCCTCTCATCCTTCTAAATTCCAGCCTATGGAGCTGGGAGATGGAAATTAGAGCGTCTTTTTACTTAATTAAGTTTAAATGTTTCCAACGGTTTTTAAGTGTGTTTCTTGTTTACTCTTTTAATCTTAAAAAGTAATCATTTTAATTCTATTAGGTCCAAGTAATGCTCACAAGCATTCACAAGAGTCCAATAATCGTAATAGCTGGTGAGCCTGAGTAACTGCTGGAGTCACTGAACATTTGATCCAGTGTTCATTGTTGGCAATCAAGTACTTGTCCATGCTAATCCCATTTCTGGCCCCTAGCGTTCCCAAGGCTGTGGCGTTTCAAGCAAAGATACTAGAGGAGCAAGATAGACCAGTCGACCCTAAAAACCGTAGTAGGTCACGGCACCATTTTAGTAGGCAGAAACTTGCAGAAACATTTAAAAAGAAAAATAACAAAAATCTGTGAGTTGATAGATGAGATATATTCTGCATTTTAATGGTATCATCACACATACTGTTCCCCCACAACACTGATTACACTGCGAGAGGCATAACAGACGGCGGGTTTTGCTTACTAAAATGGCGCCTTCGAGTACTACACTTCCTTCGAGTACTGCCTGACCCGCTGAGTTACTCCCAGCGTTTTGTGACACTTCAGTATTGGTGATTTCAACGGAGTGGTCCATCTTGCTCCTGTAGTATCTTTGGTTTCAAGTGCATGTACTGCAGACTGTTCACGTTTTTCGGGAGTCTCGGCCTCCACAGCGCGTGCAGGCAGCGAGTTACAGATTCCAGGCACCCTTGGGAGAAGAAAAAAGTCTTCCTCAAATCCCCCTCTGAATTTCAGAGCAACAAAAGACTGCAGATGCTGCAATCTGGAGCAAAGGTGAAGAGCTGGAGGAACTCGGAGAGCACAGCGGCAGAGTTGCTGCTTCACAGCGCCACAGACCCAGGTTCAATCCCGACTACGGGCGCTGTCTGTACGGCGTTTGTACCTTCTCCCCGTGACCGCGTGCGTTTTCTCAGGGTGCTCCAGTTTCCTCCCACACTCCAAAAGACGTACAGGTTTATAGGTTAATTGGCTTTGGTAAGTTGTTAAATGTTCACTCGTGTGTAGGCGGATAGTGCTACTATACGAGGTGATCGCTGATCGGCACAGACTCGGTGGGCCGAAGGGCCTGTTTCCGCACTGTATCTCCGAAGTCTAAAGGTGGGACTAGTGTAGATGGAGCATCTTTGCTGGCATGGGCAAGTTGGGCCGAAGGACCTGTTTCCATGCTTTTTGACTCTATGACACTCTGTGTTTGTCTTTGATTCCATTAATCATCCAAACATTTATCAAAATTAGGCTTGAATATCTTCGACAACTGAGCATCTGCAGTGGGAGATTCACAACGCCCTGAGTTAAGTAATCTCCTTTCATCTCAGTCCTACTGCCCTCGTCCTTCGATGTTACCCACGCTTCTCGTCTCTCGAATCAGAGAGAAAAAAAATAATTCTCTCATTCTCCTGAACTGCAGAGGTCACAGTGGCAAGTTGCAACAGAAAAGGGTGATGCAGTGGTCGAGTTGCTGCCTTACAGCGAATGCACCGCTGGAGACCTGGGTTCCATCCCGACTACGGGTGCTGTCTGTACGGAGTTTGTACGTTCTCCCCGTGACCCGCATGGGTTTTCACCGGGATCTTCGATTTCCCATACTCCAAAGACGTGCAGGTTTGTAGGTTAATTGGCTGGGTATAAGTGCAAATTGTCCCCATAGTGTTACTGTTCGGGAAGGCACAAAATGCTGCAGTAACTCAGCGGGTCAGGCAGCATCTCTGGAGAGAAGGAATGAGTGACGTTTCGGGTCGAGACCCTTCTTCAGACTGATGTCAGGGGAGGGGGCGGGACAGAGATAGGATGTAGTCGGAGACAGGACAACAGTGGGAGAACTGGGAAGGGGGAGGGGATGGAGAGGGACAGAGGATCTATCTGAAGTTAGAGAAATCAATGTTCCATACCGCTGGGGTGTAAAGTGCCCAAACGAAATATGAGATGCTGTTTCTCCAATTTGCGCTGGGCCTGGATCGCTGGTCGGTGTGGACCCGGTGGGCCGATGGGCCTGGATCGCTGGTCGGTGCGGACCCGGTGGGCCGAAGGGCCTGGATCGCTGGTCGGTGCGGACCCGGTGGGCCGAAGGGCCTGTTTCCGCGCTTCATCTCTGAACTACACTAAACACAGGGTCATTTGTCTTCAAAACAGGACCTGGCGGATTCACAGATGATGTTAATTTGGAAGAAGTGGGGTTTGAGAGTGGGGTTGTGCGTGAGGATCTGCCAAGGCCCAAGGCCCTGGCTGATGACGTGTCAGGTGTATTGGCCAACTCCTGCCTCTATTCTAAGAACATTTAAGTTACTATAGCAACGTGGCTGCTAGGAGACTGGTTTCATCATGAATATCACTACATCTCTCAGAGCTTTTTGTTCCAAAGCACTGAGAGAAGATAGTTCCAGGAATTAGGGAGTGCAGTCCACTCTTGGAGTCGACTTTGACTTATTCCAGAGGACATACATTTAAGGTCAAAGGGGGAAAGGTTAAAGGAGATGTGCAGGCTACGTTTTTTTCGCATTGAGGGTGAGTGCCTGGATGGGGCTGCCAGGGGTGGTGGTGGAGGCAGATACGATAGTGGCCTATAAGAGGCTTTTAGATGGGCACGTCGATATGCAGGGAATGGAGGGGTGTGGATCACGTGCAGGCAGGTTAAACTAAACAGGCCCTTCGGCCCAACTCGTCCACACCGGCCAACAATGTCCCAGCTACACTAGTCCCACTTGCCTGCGCTTGATCCATATCCCTCCAAACCTGTCCTATCCATGTACCTGTCCAACATGGGATAGTCCCAGCCTCAACTACCTCCTCTGGCAGCTTGTTCCATACACCCACCACCCTCTGTATGAAAAGGTTACTCCTCGGATTCCTATTAAATCTTTTCCCCTTCATCTTGAAACTATGTCCTCTGGTCCACGATTCCCCTACTCTGGGCAAAAGACTCTGTGCATCTACCTAATCGGTTCCACTCATCAGTACCCCGATCCTGCGTTCTCCCCATATCCCTTGATTCCGTTAGCCCTGAGAGCTATATCTAACTCTCTCTTGAAAACATGAAGGAAGAAACAATCGTGAAGGAGATTGCCTGGCCAGTAGACTTTAGAGTTTAGAGACACAGCATGGAATTGGATTGATTGAAAAGGGTACAGCATGGGAACAGGCCCTTCAGCCCACCGAGTCCACGTTGGCCATCGATCACCCGTTCACACCAGTTCCATGTTATCCCACTTTCCAATCCACTCCCTGCACACGGGGGGGGGGGGGCATTTACAGAGGGTCAATTAACCTACAAACCTGCACGTCTTTAGAATGTGGGAGGAAACCGAGAGACGCGGAGAAAACCCACCCGGTCACGGGGAAAACATGCAAACTCCACACAGACAGCACCCGAGGTCAGGATCGTACCTGGGTCTCTGGCGACGTGAGGCAGCGGATCTACCCGCTGCGCCACTCTGCTGCCCAATATAAAAGGGGTGGAAGTTGGGGGGGAAGAGGGGGTGAGTGGAGTCGCGTGGTGGTTGTGTGTGTGTGCGTGTGAGGGTGTGTGTGTGTGTGTGTGTGTGCGTGTGTGTTTGTGTGAGATAGAAAAAGATAGCACATGCACACACAGAGTACCCTGGCTTATGGAAGGACTGTTCAGAATAGGGTTGCCAACTGTCCCGTATTAGCCGGGACACCCGGTATTTTGGGCTAAATTGCCTTGTCCCGTATTAGGCCCGGTTGGGGGGTGGGGGTTGCTGTAGACCCAAACAGTGTAGGTACGGACAGTATAGTAGGGAAAAAACTGCAGATGCTGGTTCAAATCTGTGCCTACCTTCCAGACAGTGTAGGCCCGGGCAGTGTAGGCCCGGAGGCCCGGGCACCGCCTAACGGAGGTTGCCTGGCCTGGGTGGCCGCCATTGGTTGAGCGGGGAGCACGTGACTGCTGGCTGGGTGAGGTCACGTGGGGCGCGGGGCAGTTACGTCACCTTGTCCCGTATTTGGGAGTGAGGAAGTTGGCACCCCTAGCTCAGAAGCCTGATAACAGAGGGGAAGAAGCTGTTCCTGAGCCTGGTGGTGCGCGCTTTCAAGCTTCTGTACCTTCTGCCGGGCAGAAGCAGGGAGAGGAAGGAATGAGTGGGGTGGGACAAGTTTTTGACTAAATTGGCTGCTTTCCCGAGGCAGCGTGAAGTGTAGATGGAGTCGATGGTGGGGAGTCTGGTCTGTGCGATGGACTGGGCTACATCCACAACTCTCCGCGATTTTGTGTGGTCATGGCAGTTTGCACTTTGCCCCTTTCACCTTTTCATTTATCCATCCAACCAATCCAACTCTTATCGTTGCATGCGTGAATAAGGGGCTGTTTTGTAAAAGGCACGTTTGGTAATCATACTTATTCCTCGCATCAGTCCCTGGTGTACTATTATCCTGTGTAGGAGTCACTTGACATGTCCTTCATGTGGCCTGCACTGTCCAAAAATCAACATGATGAGATGCAGGTTTAGACAATAGACAATAGACAATAGGTGCAGGAGGAGGCCATTCGGCCCTTTGAGCCAGCACCGCCATTCAATGTGATCATGGCTGATCATTCTCAATCAGTACCCCGTTCCTGCCTTCTCCCCATACCCCCTGACTCCGCTATGCTTGAGCTCTATCTAGCTCTCTCTTGAATGCATTCAGAGAATTGGCCTCCACTGCCTTCGGAGGCAGAGAATTCCACAGATTTACAACTCTCTGACTGAAAAAGTTTTTCCTCATCTCCGTTCTAAATGGCCTACCCCTTATTCTTAAACTGTGGCCCCTGGTTCTGGACAGATTCTGCTTGAGCTGCTGAGATACTCCAGCACTTTGTGCCCATCTCCACCAGGATGTTGCCTGGAATAGAAGGCTGCAGTGAAGAAATTAGATCAGATGAGAATATTCTAACTACAAAATTGGTGGCTGACAGGCGACCTGACAGAGGTTTATAAAATGACTAGACCAAGTGGACCCGTTGGGCCCAAACCTCTCCTGCATTGGTGCAGCACCCTCTCCTCCCCCACTCCCCGACCCCTCCCCCCCCTTCCCTCCCCTCTCCCCACTCCCTCCTCCCCTCCCTCCTCCCCTGCTCCCCTCCCCTCTCCCTCCTCCCCTCCCCTCTCAGTTCTTCAGACTGAAGAAGGGTCTCGACCCAAAACCACGACCCATTCCTTCTCTCCTGAGATGCTGCCTGACCCGCTGAGTTACTCCAGCACTTTGCGTCTACCTTCGGTGTTAACCGGCATCTGCAGTTTTCCTCCTACACTTCGTTACAACCTCATTGTTCACTGCATTTTTAATGTCATATGGTTACTTGTCCATTGCAGTCAGCAGCTGTTTTAAGAGAGGTCAATTATTACAGGTAAAGGGAAGCAATCAGAGACCCTGGAGAGGTGACGTTTCAGATTGGGACCTTTCTTCAGACTGATTGTCTGAATAAGTGTCCCCACCAAAGATACTAGAGGAGCAAGATGAACCACTCCGTTGAAATCGCCTGTACTGAAGTGTAATACGCAAAGGAGAGTAACGTCCGCCATTTTAGTAAGCAAACCCCGCCGTTCGCTCTGTCTCTCGCAGTGTAATCAGTGTTGTGGGGGAACAGTATGTGTGATGATACCATTACAATGCAGAATATATCTCATCTATCAACTCACAGTTTTTTGTTATTTTTCTTTTTAAATGTTTCTGCAAGTTTCTGCCCACTAAAATGGCACCGTGACATACTACAGTTTTTAGGGTGGAGTGGTCTATCTTGTTCCTCTATTACCTTTGGTCCCCACCCTGAACTTCACCTATCCATGTTCTCCAGAGATGCTGCCTGACCCGCTGAGTTACTCCAGCACTCTGTGCCCTTTTGTGTAAGACGGCATTCTTTCCTACACCTTTACTCCCACGATGGATGGAAAGTCTCGTCAGTACCTGTGCATGATCAGCAACCCTCAGTCAGGCTAAAATACATTGTTGTAAGAAGGGTCTCGACCCGAAACGTCACCCACTCCTTCTCTCCAGAGATGCTGCCTGTCCCGCCGAGTTACTCTGGCACTTTGTGTCTATCTTCTTGTTTTTATGTAAGGCTGCCTTTGAAACAGCAGGCATTTCTACACCAGCAACAACCTCAGGGCGTCATGAGGAATTTGGCATCCAAATTCAACGTGTAATCATTGCAATGCGGGAATCCATGGTAACTGATGCCACCATGATTCTCTCGCGTGGCACTGCAATAAAGACCATTCATGTTCATTGTTTTAGAAACATAGAAAATAGGTGCAGGAGGAGGCCATTTGGCCCTTCGAGCCAACACCACCATTCATTGTGATCATGGCTGATCATCCACAATCAGTAACCCGTGCCTGCCTTCTCTCCATACCCCTTGATTCCGCTAGTCCCTAGAGCTCTATCTAACTCTCTTTTAAATTCATCCAGTGAATTGGCCTCCACTGCCTTCTGTGGCAGAGAATTCCACACATTCACAACTCTCTGGGTGAAAAAGTTTCTTCTCACCTCAGTTTTAAAAGGCCTCCCCTTTATTCTTAGACTGTGGCCCCTGGTTCTGGACTCCCCCAACAACGGGAACATTTTTTCCTGCATCGAGCTTGTCCAGTCCTTTTATGATTTTATACGTCTCTGTAAAATCCCCTCTCATCCTTCTGAACTCCAGTGAATACAAGCCCAGTCTTTCCAATCTTTCCTCGTATGACAGTCCCGCCATCCCGGGGATTAACCCCGTGAACCTACGCAAGGACTTGATTCCTTGATCCCGCTTGCCCCTAGAACTCTATCTGACATTTTTATCTTACCGTTGGTCTTAGTTGTGGGCAAATATTTGGTGGAATTGCACCGCTATTCTTCAAGTAAGGCCTTCAGCTATTTATATCAGATAGGATTTAATTTTAACACCTTATCTGAAAGATGTGACAGCCCTCACTGAATATTTACTAGCAAGGGACCTGCAGATGGTGGTTAAAAACCGAGGAAAGACACAAAGTGCTTGAGTAACTCAGCAGGTCAGGCAGCACCATGGATGGATGATGTTTGGTGTCGGGCCATTCTTCAGATTGATTGCAGGGGAGGTGGGGAAAGAAAGCTGGAAGCAAGCAGGGGCTGGACAGGGCACGGTTGGTAATAGGTGAACACAGGCGAGGGGGGGGGGGGTTTGATATTTTCTTTGCCCCCCCCGCTGCAGTCGTGTCCCTTAATATTTCACCGATGAGTTGGACTTTGTTCGCGAGTCTTAGTTTAGTTTAGGCTGGTTTGGAGATACAGCGTAGAAGCAGGCCCTTCGGCCCACCGGGTCCGCACCGACCAGCGATCCCCGCACGTTAACGCTATCCCACACGCACACACTCGGGGACAATTTACACATACACCAAGCCCTGCATGTCTTTGGAGTGTGGGAGGAGACCGAAGATCTCGGAGAAAACCCACGCAGGTCACGGGGAGAACGTACAAACTCCGTACAGACAGCACCCGTAGTCGGGATGGAACCCGGGTCTCCGGCGCTGTAATCGCTGTAAGGTAGCAACTCTACTGCCGCGCCACCGTGACCGCCCTTGAGAAGAATAACTTGGGGGGGGGGAAATAAAGCAGTGGAGGGAAGCTGAGGGGGGGGGGTGAATGACGTTAATGGGACCACTCTGACAGTGAGCTGGTGCAGGCGTAAAGGGCTGAATGGCCTTCTCCTTGGTTGTATCAGGCAGTGATTCGCAGTGGCAGCAACTGAAGAAAGGCATTTTAATTACACTGTGTTGTCTCATTGTGTGTGGACAGTCAGAATCTTTTTCCCAGGGTGGACAAAATCAAATACTAGAGGGCATCGGTTGAAGGTGTGAGGAGAAAGGTTTTTTTGGAGACTAGACGACCCGTGGACCTGTTTGGTTCCCGTTGTGACGCTAGTAAACTACTGTGTAATTTTGTCATCTCTGTTAACTCCAAAAACTTCGTGATCACTCCCTTTCAAGGTGTATTTGATCCCGTATCTGTCAAGCCACAGCAGACAGTGCAAATGAGTACACAAGGTGAGATTTTTTGTAGCATACTAGGCCAAGTTGGGCCCAAACCTCTCCTGCATTGTTGCAGCACCCTCTCCACCAACCCCTCCCCCCTCCCCTCTCTCCCCCCCACCCCTCCCCTCCTCCCCTCCCTTCCGTCCTCCCCACTCCCCCTCCCCACCCACCCCATTCCCCCCCCCATTTTGTCTGTAGTTCAGGAACAAACAAACAAACAAATGAGAGTTTTAATATATAGATAGATGCACATGGAAGTGTTAGATCAAAATGGCAATCTCATCTTGTATATATATATGTTCCCGAAATACAGCCAAAATGGTACACGATAGCGCAACAATTTGAACAAAACTTGATACTGCACACCGCAGGCGAATGGTAAGTAAGGTGCCCCCTCCCCTGACATCAATCTGAAGAAGGGTCTCGACCCGAAACGTCGCCCATTCCTTCCCTCCCGAGATGCTGCCTGGCCCGCTGAGATACTCCAGCTTTTTGTGTCTCCCTATAGATAAGCGGTGGTGTTGGCTACATGTCCAGCACAGGCATTGTGGGCCGAAGAGCCTGTTCTTGTGCCGCACTGTCCTAGGTTTTATGTTATATCTTAAGATGAATGACTTTTAGAATCACTTATCTTTTCAACTATGAACCTTTAATCTCCTTCTCCCCGTGTAAAGCAGTGGCTTTCTCTGCCGTGCTTCCATTAATCATCTTTTTTTAAAAAACAAGTTTTAATCTAAATTTAAATCTCTCGTCTTGATGGAAATGGCGGTATAATTGAGGGGTTCTAGGAAATGATGAGGCAGAGCATGGAAACATGGATCTAAATCTGAAACAAAGCAAATCCATTTGAAAGACTTATTTTCCATTTTACAAGTAAACAAGATGCTTATTGAGAATGTGCCAAGTGGTTTAATCAAACACACAGACTGTCACATACAGGGAACTGCTTAATTAGCCATCAACGTTCCCATAGTTTTACTTCCTGTAGATTAGTTTAGTTTAAAGACACAGCATGGAAATAGGCCCTTCGGCCCACCGAGTCCACGCCGACCATCGATCGTACGTTCAGCACCAGTTCCGTGTGATCCCACTTTCTCACCTGCTTCCGGGGCAATTTACCGAGGGCCAATTTAATGGACAACCCCGGGAGGACACCGGAGCAGCCGGAGAAAACCCACCGGGTTGCGGGGGAGGGTGAATGTGCAAACTCCGTACAGACGGCGCCTGGGGTCAGGATCGAACCGGGGTCTCCGGCGCTGTGAGGCAGTGCGCGACTGTGTCACCCCAGATGTGGTTTTATTATCAATCAGAGACACGCAGCATGGAACCAGGCCATTCGGCCCAACTACTTGCCCATGTCGACCAAGATGCCATCTCTACAGTGTAGGGGGGGAGCTGCTGATGCTGGTTTAAACCGAAGATAGACACAAAACAGCTGGAGCAACTCAGCGGGACAGGCAGCGTCTCTGGAGAGGAAGAATGGGTGACGTTTCGGGTTCCGAAACGTCACCCATTCCTTCTCTCCAGAGATGCTGCCTGTCCCGCTGAGTTGCTCCAGCTTTTTTGTGTCTATCTTTGCCATATCTACACTGGTCCCACCTGCCCACATTTGGCCCATATCCCTCTAAACACCCCCTATCCATGTACCTGTGCAAATGTCCATTAAATGGGCGGTAGAGTTGCTGCCTTACAGCGAATGCAGCGCCGGAGACCTGGGTTCCATCCCGACTACGGGCGCTGTCTGTACGGAGTTTGTACGTTCTCCCTGTGACCTGCGTGGGTTTTCTCCGAGATCTTCGGTTTCGTCCCACACTCCAAAGACGTACAGGTTTGTAGGTTAATTGTCTTGGTATAAATTGTAAAAATTGTCCCTAGTGTGTGTAGGATGGCGTTAATGTGCGGGGATCGCTGGTCGGCGCGGACACGGTGGGCCGAGAGGGCCCGTTTCCGCGCTGTATCTCTGAACTACAAGCTCAGCTAACCGCCGTTGCCGGTCCTGCCTCCAGCGTTAACTCCTTGTCTCCTCTCTGTGCAGATCACCTCCGCACCGCTGGATGAGCGGCACTAAGGAGCGCATGTTGATCAAGGTGACCGACCGGGAGCCCAGCTACCTGCTGCACCAGGGCAACGGCACCATGGAGAGCCAGCCGGGCACCAGGCCGCGCCGGCCAGCGGGGCACCAGCTGCCCCATGCCCACAGCTTCGCCTCCGACAGCGACCCGCAGGTGTTCTTCACCGAGCGCCGGGCCTCGCCGTACCTGAAGAGGGCGGAGCACGGCAGCGGTGGCTGCTCCCCGGCGCTGGGCCGCAGCGAGCCCTACCACTCCCCCGGCCACTACCAGCACCGCAAGTACTCCTTCGAATCGCAGCCCCCGTCCCCGCGCTACGCCTACGAGCCGCCGCTGTACGAGGAGCCGCCCGTGGAGTACCAGGCCCCCATCTACGACGAGCCGCCCATGGAGGTGCACTGCGAGGGGGTGGTCTACAAGGGGGCGGGCTCGCCCCAGAAGTCCCCCGTCCGCAGGCCTCACCCACTGCTGCACTCCCCCAAGCAGGCCCAGAGCTCACCCTACCAGCACCTGGTGCTGACCAAGCAGAGGTGCTCCGACAAGACGCTGAGCCTGGAGTACAGCGCCGCGGGCAAGGAGCTGGTCAAGCAGCTGGTGTACGTGGAGCAGGCCGCCTCCAGCCCCAAGTTCAAGTCGGCCGCCAGGCACCGCTACGCGCCTGGCGCCAGCTCCACCATCTCCTACTCGCTGCAGCACAGCCCGTCGCTGGTCCGGGACTTCCACCGCCCTGAGTCACGGGCGGCCGACTACAACGGGCTGGAGGAGCCCGAGGCCCAGCTCGCCCAGGCCGCGCACGAGGACGCCATGTCGTGGTCCAGCCAGCACGACTCGCTCTCCTCCCTGGGCCACTCGCCCAACGCGCGGAAGAGGAAGAGCAGGAAGCCCTCGCTGACACTGGAGGGTTGCGGGGCGGCAGGGGACAGCTGTGGCCAGGAGGTGCTGCCCGACGGGCTGGCGGCCGAGGAGGGGCAGTCGCCGGTGCCCGCGGCAGAGGCGGAGGAGGAGAGGCCGAGCGTGGGGGACGGAGAGGGGCTGCCGCGGGTCTACCCGGAGATGCTGCAGGTCGCGCAGGCCCGGCTGGCCAGGGAGGCGCAGCAGCTTCACCACATCAAGCAGCGCGGCAGCTGGGACTCACAGAAGGAGGTGTCGGGCTACGAGAGCGACGGGGCTCTGCCCCTGCCCTTGCCCGGCCCGGTGGTGAGGGCCTTCAGCGAGGACGAGGCGCTGGCGCAGCACGACACCAAACACTGGAAGAGGAACACCTTCGAGAAGCTGGGCTTCCCCCAGGTGCTGCTGGAGAAAAGCGTCTCGGTGCAGACCAACCTGGCCTCGCCCGAGCCCTACCTACACCCATCACAGGTAGGCCTTCAGCTCACCACCCCCCAACCCCAGAGAAACCATAACCCCTCCTCAACATGCAAATAACCTCGTTCCATTTATTTTACCGCAATGCTGCCAGTAGGGTTGCCAACTGCCCCAGTATTAGCTGCGGCATCCCCTATTTTAGGCTAAATTGTTTTGTCTTGTACACCCCTTGCCCGTATTAGGCCCGGAGGGCGCTGTAGGCCCAGATGCTGAAGGCCCAGACACTGTAGGCCTGAACGCTGTAGGTCCGGACAGTGTAGGCCCAGACAATGTAAGTCTGGACAGTGTAGGCCCGGACGCTGTAGGCCCGGACGCTGTAGGCCCAGATGCTGTAGGACCCGACGCTGTAGGCCCGGACGCTGTAGGCCCGGACGCTGCAGGCCCCGACACTGTAGGACCCGACGCTGTAGGTCCAGACGCTGTAGGCCCCGACACTGTAGGCCCCGACACTGTAGGCCCGGATGCTGTAGGCCCGGACACTGTAGGCCCCGACACTTTCGGCCCGGACGCTGTAGGCCCGGACGCAGTAGGCCCCGACTCTCTAGGTCCCGACAGTTTAGGTCCCGACACTCTAGGTTTCCGACATTTTAGCACCGGACAGCGTAGGCCCGGAGGCCTGGGCGCCGCGTGCCTAGCAACCCGCCTCCCGGCCCGGGCAGCTGCCATTGGTGGAGTGGGAGCACGTGGCCGCTGGCTGGGTGAGGTCACGTGGGGCCCACGCGGGGCGGTGACGTCACCTTGCCCCGTGTTTGGGAGTGACGAAGTTGGCAACCCTTAGCTGTCAGCCCTTCCACTAAGTCATACAGCACGGAAACAGGCCCTTCGGCCCGACTCATCCATGCCAACCACATGGGGCGGCATGGTGGCACAGCGGTAGTGTTGATGCCTTCCAGCGCCAGAGACCCAGGTTCGATCCTGACGACGGGTGCTGTCTGTAAGGAGTTTGTACGTTTTCCCTGTGACTGCGTGGGTTTTCTCCGGGTGCTCAGGTTTCCTCCCGCCCTCTAAAGACGTACAGGTTTGCAGGTTAAATGATTTTCGGTAAAATTGTAAATTGTCCCTCGTAGAGTAGTGGGGATCGCTGGTCGGCACAGGCTCAGTGGGCCGAAGGGCCTGTTTCCACGCGTTATCTCTAAAGTAAAGACCAAGATAGCCCATTAATGGTCAACATCATAAGTGACAGGAGCAGTATTAGTCCAATCGCCAATTGTATTTAGCCCCAAACCCTCTAAACCTTTCCTATCCATGTATCTGTCCAAATGTTTAAAGAATGTTGTTATGGTACCTGCCTCAACTATTTCCTCTGGCAGCTCGTTCCATAAACCCACCACCTTCTGTGTACGTAAATTGCCCCTTTGGTTCCTATTAAATCTTTCCCCTCTCATCTTAAACATAAGCCCTCCAGCTCTTTATTCCACTACCCTGTGCATTCACCCTTATTCTGCACTCTGTATGCTCTGCCCATAACACCGATCAGCCAAAACATTATGACCACTGACAGGTGAAGTGGATAACATTGGTTATCTTGTTACAATGGCACCTGTCAAGGGGTGGGATATATTAGGCAGCAAGTGAACAGTCAGTTCTTGAAGTTGATGTGTTGGATGCAGGAGGAATGGGCAGGAGTAAAGACCTGAGCGCCTTTGACAAGGGCCAAATTGTTATGGCCAGACGACTGGGTCAGAGCATCTCTGAAACGGCAAGGCTTGTGGGGTGCTCCCGGTCAGCAGTGGTGAGTACCTACCGACAGTGGTCCGAGGAGGGACAAACCACAAACCGGCGACAGACAGGGTGTTGGGCGCCCAAGGCTCATCGATGCCCGAGGGCAACGAAGGCTATCCCGTCTGGTCCGAACCGACAGAAGGCCGACTGTTGCACAAGTCACGGAAAATTTTAATGGTGGTCACGGGAGGAATGTGTCACAATACACAATGCTTCGCACCCTGCTGCGTATGGGGCTGCACACAGAGGACCAACAGCATATTAAGCAGGTGGTCATAATGTTTTGGCTGATCAGTGTATACATGAGTTGACCTTATTGCATTTATGTCTATCTGACCTGTTTGGATGGCATGCAAAACAAGGCTTTTCAATGTACCCTGTACTCTACCCTTTGACTGTCATAAACCTAAACCCTATTCCCCTCATGGTTTTGTAGAACTGTACACCTCAGTCTCCTGCAGTCCGGCATTTTTTAACAACCGATTATTGAGGGCCTGTCCCACTGAGACGATATTTTAGGCAACTACAGGCGACTAGGCTGTGTCCACACGGTCGCCGGGGTGTTGCCTGTACGGTCCTGAGTCGTCTCCAAAGAGTCGCAGCGTCTTTCTGGTCGCCGCTGGATTTTCAGAGTGTTGAACATTTGTCGGCAACAGTGGGCTTGACGTCAATGAGCATAGCTTGACGTCTCCTGACGTGGGCGCAGCCGTAGGTTGTCGCCAGGTGACGTAGGTTGTCGCCGGTGCTGACTTCGGTGAATTCCATTGGCGACTACCTACGTCAACCTACGCCAACCGGCGACAGGTACCGGCGAAAAAAACGGAGGCCAAAATGACGTGAATTGCCTTCAGTTGTCGCCGACAGGGTCGTAGCTTGTCATAGCTTGGCGCGGGTGGACGTAGGTTGACTTTGGTTGTCGTAGGTTGTCGCCTGTGGGGTCGTAGGTTGTCGTAGGTTGCCGTAGGTGCGGTCGTAGGTAGACGTCCTAAGTCGCGACGATTGGGTCGCCAGTTGTCGGTAGCTTGCCGTCGACTCGGTGGTACGTTGGTGTAGCTTGTCGTAGACATTGTCGTTGGGGGTGGTCCAGTCGCCGGTGTTTCGGTGACCTGCTACGTCTATGACAGTCGCCGGCAGTCGCCTAAAAAATTGCCTAAGTGAGTCAGGCCCTTAACTGTGCGGGCAGCAGCGTCTGGTGAATGTTTGCCCTCCTGATACTAATAATAATAATAATAATAATCCATTTATTTTATATAGCGCCTTATCACATGCTCAAAGCGCTTTACAAAAACAATTAACATAGAAACAAACAGACAAACTATCCTGACGGAAAAGCGGCGAATACACAACGCCAGCGTCCTCTCACGTCAGGGTCCGGCAGTAGACATTAAAAAGCACAAGACACACAGATATAATTTTTTACACAAAACAGCCATCACAGTGATTGCTCTAGGCACACCCTCACTGTGATGGAAGGCAAAGTCTTATCTCCTCCTCATTCTTCTCCCGTGGTGCCACGAGGTGATCGAGGCTCCCAACTTTTTGAAGCCCTCACCGGGCGATGGAAAGTCCCAGGGCCGAGCCGAGCAGGCCGATGAAAGTCCTGAGCCCCCACCGGGCGATGGAAAGTCCCAGAGCCGAGCCACGCAGGGCGATGAAAGTCCTGAGCCCCCACCGGGCGATGGAAAGTGCTGCGGCCGAGCCACGCAGGGCGATGAAAGTCCTGAGCCCCCACCGGGCGATGGAAAGTGCTGCGGCCGGGCCACGCAGGGCGATGAAGGGCCTGCGGGCGGGTTGATCGTACCTCGCGCTTCGGGGCGGTCGAAGCTGCTACGGCTGGAGCTCCCAAAAGCCGGTCGCCAGCCAGGGACCTGCGAACTCCCGATGTTGCGGTCTGCAAGGCCCACGGCCGAAGCCTCCGAGATGGTAAGTCCAGGCCCTGCGACCGGAGTCTTTGAGGTCGATCCCAGCTGGAGGCCGCCGACTCCACGATGTTAGGCCGTAGCGCGAACGGAGATACGACACGGTAAAGGTCGCATCTCCGTTGAGGAGGAGATTTGAAAAAAGGTTTCCCCCAACCCCCCCACCACCCCCCTACATACACAGAATTAAAAATAAAACAAAACGTACATTTAACAACGACAATGACAAAAAAACAACAAAAAAACGGAGAGACTGCCGGTGAGCCGCAGCTGCAGAACACAGCCACGCCCCCTTGGAGGGGCGGTTCGATGGCAGTAATGTCTCTGGATACCTGGGGTTTGGCTTAGTTTTCGAGATGCAGTATGGAAACAGGCCCTTCGGCCCCGCCAAGTCCACACTGGCCATCGATCGCCCGTTAACACTTGTTCTTTGCTAGCCCACTTTTCAACCTCCTACACACTGGGGGCAATTTACGGAGGCCAATTCACCGACAAACCCACACGCCTCTGGGGTGGGGGAGAAAACAGGAGCAGCCGGAGGGAACCCCAGCCGGCCAAAGAGAGCCCATGCAAACTCCGCACGGACAGCATGCGAGGTCAGGATCAAAACCGGGTCTCAGGGAGGCTGCAGTTCGAGCCGCTACCACACTGGGCCGCACTAATATCTGGGGTGATTCCTGAAGTTCTCATTTTTGATGATCTTCATTGCCTGGTACCACGCTGAGGTACGAGTGGGGGAGGGGTTACATTGGTGCAGGACGAGGCCGTTTGGCCCTTCGAGCCAGCACTTCGTGCTAGGTTGAGGGGCTTGAATGATTAGATGCAGTCTTGACCTGAAACGTCCATTTCCCTTCCACACAGTTCCTCCCAGACGCTCCCTTGAACTCTTCTATGTTCTAAATATGGGATGTTGCATTGTTTTCCACTGTACCACTGCAGAATCAAGGGATCAGGCACGGGTTACTGATTGTAGACGGTCAGCCATGATCACTATGAATGGCGGTGCTGGCTCGAAGGGCCGAATTGCCTCCTCCTGCACCTATTTTCTATGTTTCTATGTGGAATAGCCACGTACACCAAACAAAGACACAAAGTACTGGAGTAACTCCGCGGGTCAGGCAGCGTCATTGGACGACATGTATCGGTGGCATTTTGGGTCGGGGCCCTGCCCTTCTTCAGTCTTCTGCCTCCTCCTCCCTTCAGTCCGTTTGTCTAGCACCTCCTGCCTTTTCATCTCTGGCCTTTGTCCAACCATCTGCCTATTCAACCCCCCCCCCCCCCCCCCTCCCCCATCACCTGTATCCACCTTTTATCCACCAGGCTTTGTCCAGCCCTTCCAGCTTTCTCTCTCCCCCCCCCCCCCCCCCCACAATCAGTCTGAACGTCACCTGTCCATGTTGTCCAGAGATGCTGCCCGACCCGCAGAGTTACTCCAACACTTAAGTTCTGCATTCATTTGTAATCCAGCATTAAGTTCATAAGTGATAGGAACAGAATGAGGCCATTCGGCCCATCAAGTCTGCTCTTGTCAGCTATTCAATGGTGGCTGATCTACCTTTCCTTCTCAACCCCATCCTCCTGCCTTCTCCCGACATCGTACTGATCAAGAATCTGTTCATTACCACTTTAAGCTGGAAAGGTTGCATAATGATAAACGAGAGAAAAAAAAAGTTTGGTGTGTGTATACATACACATACCCACAAGTACACATATATATATATTTTTCTATATATACATATACATACATACATATACATACATACATACATACATGCATACATACATACATATTATACAGACACATACACTGAAGAGCCAAAACATGATGACCTGATGAGCCAAAACATTATGACCACCTGCCTAATATGCTGTTGGTCCTCCGTGTGCAGCCCCATACGCAGCAGGGTGTCGATGCACTGTGTATCGTGACACATTCCTCCCGTGACCACCATTAACATTTTCTGTGACTTGTGCCACAGTCGACCTTCTGTCGGTTCGGACCAGACGGGATAGCCTTCGTTGCCCTCGCGCATCGATGAGCCTTGGGCGCCCAACACCCTGTCTGTCGCCGGTTTGTGGTTTGTCCCTCCTCGGACCACTGTCGGTAGGTACTCACCACTGCTGACCGGGAGCACCCCACAAGCCTTGCCGTTTCAGAGATGCTCTGACCCAGTCGTCTGGCCATAACAATTTGGCCCTTGTCGGAGTCGCTCAGGTCTTTACTCCTGCCCATTTCTCCTGCATCCAACACATCAACTTCAAGAACTGATTATTCACTTGCTGCCTAATATATCCCACCCCTTGACAGGTGCCATTGTAACAAGATAACCTTTGATGGTGGGGACTTCAGAACCAATGATGGACTGGGCACTGTTCACAACTTTTTGCAGTCTTTTCCGCTCCTGGGCGTTCCTACCGAACCAGGCCGTGAAGCAACCAGTCAGTATGCTCTCTACTGTACACCTGTAGAAGTTCAAGAGAATCCTCTCTGACATACCGAATCCCTGTAATCTTCTCAGGAAGTAGAAGCGTTAATGGGCTTTATTTATAATTAATTGCATCCGTGTGCTGGGTCCAGGAAAGATCTTCGGAAATATGCACACCCAGGAATTTGAAGTTTTTGACTCTCTCCACCATCATCCCATTGATATAAACAGGGATGCTCATCCTCTTCCTTCCTCTTCCTCATCCTTCCTCTTCCAAAGTCCGCAATCAGTTCATTGGTTTTTTCTGATATTGAGAGCCAGGTTGTTGTGCTGGCACCATTTGGTCAATCGCTTGATCTCACTTCTATACTCTGACTCATCACCGTCTGTAATTCGTGCTTGGCTAGGCAACGTGTGTCGGGCCGAAGGGCCTGATTCTGTGCTGCACGGGTCTATGATAGGCGGCTTACTGCTGAATTGAGACCAGTCTTTTGGATCAATGTGACCAAATGTTCTTTGTCAGAGAGGTGTGCATAAGTCCATAATTGACATGGGCAGAATCAGGCCATTCGGCCCCTCCGTGATATGTGATCTTGAAGGTAGACAAAAAATGCTGGACCAACTCACTTCACCCATCCCTTCTCTCCAGAGATGCTGCCTGACCCGCTGAGTTACTCCAGCACTGAGTTTGTCTGTCGTAGATTTAAACTTGCATCTGCATTTCTTTCCTACACACATATGATCTTGATATGGTCCATGTATGATATCATAGAGCTGTATAAAATCATGAAAAGGAATAGATTGGGTGGACGCACAGCGTCTCTTGCCCAGAGTAGGGGAATCGAGGACCAGTGGATATAGGTTTAAAGTGAAGGGGGAAAGATTTTATTGGAATCTGAGGGTTAACTTTTTCATGCAAAATGTGGTGGGTGTATGGAACGAGCTGCCAGAGGAGGTAGTTGAGGCAAGAATGATCACAGTGTTTAATAAGCAATTGGACATGGAAATGGATAGGATAGGTTTAGAGGGATATTAGCCCAGCATATGGGACTGGTGTAGCTGGGACATGTTGGCCAGTGTGGGCAGGTTGCAGGTTGGCCAGTGTGGGTAAGGTCTGTTTCCACACTGTGTGGCTTCTTGCCCTCCGTGTGTGGAGATGCTAAAGTGCCTGGGTGATTTTTTAGGCGACTGCTGGCGACTGTCATAGTCGTAGCACGGTCGCCGAAAAACCGGCAACTGCCCCCCACCCCATACGACAATGTCTACGACAACCTACAACAAACTACCACCTAGTCGACATCAAGCTACGGCAAGCTACCGACAACCGGCGACCCAATCGTCGCGACTTAGGACGTCTACCTACGACCGCACCTACGACAACCTACGACCACACAGGCGACAACCTACGACAACCCAAGTCAACCTACGTCCACCCGCGACAAGCTACAACAAGCTACGACCCTGTCGGCGACAACTGAAGACAATTCACGTCATTTTGGCCTCCGGTTTTGACGCCGGTACCTGTCGCCGGTTGGCGTAGGTTGACGTAGGTAGTCGCCAATGGAATTCACCGAAGTCAGCACCGGCGACAGCCTACGTCACCTGGCGACAACCTACGGCAGCGCCCACGTCAGGAGACGTCAAGCTCATTGGCGTCAAGCCCACTGTCGCCGAAAAATGTTCAACAGCGGCGACCAGAAAGACACTGCGACTCTTTGGAGTCACGACCGTCACAACGTCACCTGTGAGGGACATTATCATTGCAGGAGCTGAGGCTTCTTTGTGCAAAGCAAGGGAGAGTGGGTTTTGAAGTGAAGCTTTTTTTCTGCGTTTGGCAAAGACAGTACACCCTGAGTTTTCTGTACTGTACTTGACATAAAATTGCATGGCATGACACCTCATTTATTACAGGGAGAATTTGTCACCACTAACCAATGTGCTACGTTGCTATAGTTACCGCAGATGGTGCTACATCTAGAGGAATACTAATGGGAGGTTTCTTCGATATTGGATGAAAACTTTAACTACTTCAGATCTTGCTGTGTTCCTCAATATTTTTTATAGCTATCATTCATTGTTTTCTGTTTATTGCAATTTATCAAACAGTGGTCAGGTAATTTTTATTTTGCTATTTTCACGTTTAGTTTTCTCATCTTTTTCCGTGTGTTCTAATGGTGCAAGCCTTAATTAGTCCCGCTGAATAATTTCCACCTCTTGAAACATAATGGGCTTATTTTGCCCGTAATGGGAGTGTTCTCGGCCTTACTCCCTCATCAGATCCCACCGTCCTCCCCACTGATCACCTCGAGCCTCGGTTACCCTCTCCCACCCTCCTTTCTCCTTCCCGACTCATCCGCCGATCAACCTCTCCTTCCCTGGGTCCCCCTCTTGCCCCTGCCCTTCCTCCCTTCGTCTCTCCCTGCCAGCTACCCCCCCCCCCCCCCCCCCACTCCATCAGTCCGAAGAAGAGGGTGGCAAGATGGCGCAGCTGGTAGGGCCTCTGCCTCACGGCGCCCGTGACCCAGGTCCCCATCCTAACCTCGGGTGCTGCCTGTTTGGAGTTTGCACGTTCTCCCCATGACCGCGTGGGTTTCCTCCGGGTGCTCTGGGTCTCCACCCACATCCCAAAGACGTGCGGGTTTGTAGGCTAATTGGCAAAGTGTGCAGGGAGTGGATGAGAAAGTGGGATAACATAGAACTAGAGTGAACAGGTGATCGCCGGTCGGCGTGGACTCGGTGGGCCGAAGAGCCTGTTTCCATGCTGCATCTCTAAACTAAACTAATCTAAACTAAACTAAAGAGATGGCACAGTGCAAAATGACACTCCATGCGTATCCAGCAGTGCGTCTGAACCCGATTCTCTCGAGATCCTTCACACTGTTATGTTTCCATTTCTCACTGCAGTTGTCCTCATTCCTCAATAACATCGGCATTTCAGAAAGTAATTTTAAAGACGGCGTTTTCCTCAAAAAGACATCAGTCAAAACTGAAGGTAGACACACAATGCTGGGGTAACTCAGCGGGTCAGGCAGCATCTCAGGAGAGAAGGAATGGGCGACGTTTCGGGTCGAGACCCTTCTTCAGACTGATGTCAGGAGAGGGGGCGGGACAAAGATAGGATGTAGTCGGAGACAGGAAGACTGGTGGGAGAACTGGGAAGGGGGAGGGGATGGAGAGGGAAAGCAGGGACTATCTGAAGTTGGAGAAGTCAATGTTCATACCGCTGGGGTGTAAACTACCCAAGTGAAATATGAGGTGCTGTTCCTCCAGGACAGAAAGGTCAGACTGGGAATGGGAGGGGGAGGTGAAGTGCTGAGCCACCGGGAGATCAGGTAGGTTAAGACGGACTGAGCGGAGGTGTTGAGCGAAACGATCACCGAGCCTGCGCTTGGTCTCGCCGATGGTCTCGCCTTGGTCTTGCCGATGTAGAGAAGTTGACACCTGGAACAGCGGATACAGTAGATGAGGTTGGAGGAGGTGCAGGTGAACCTCTGCCTCATCTGGAAAGACTGTTTGGGTCCTTGGATGGAGTCGAGGGGGGAGGTAAAGGGACAGGTGTTGCATCTCCTGCGGTTGCAGGGGAAAGTACCTGGGGAGGGGGTGGTTTGGGTGGGAAGGGACGAGTGGACCAGGGAGTTAGGGAGGGAACGGTCTGCGGAAAGCTGGAAGGGGTGGAGATGGGAAGACGTGGCCAGTAGTGGGATCCCGGTGGAGTCTACTCAGTCAGAGATTGTCCTCTCAGGATCTTAGTGCTGGCATAGTGAAGCGATTCCTAGTGAAATTGCTGCCCCCCCAACCCCGGGACACACAGCCCCACCCCCCTCCTCCCCCGCTTTCCCCCTCCACCTCCCCCTCCCTTTTATCCCCTGTACATCCCCCTTTCCCCCCTCCCCATTCTCCCCCACACGCCCCTTCCCCATATCACCCCCCTTCCCTGTGCCCCGCATGGACTCGCAATGACTTCTCCCCTCCCACTCCTCGTACGTTCCTTCACATCTGTAACTCTTCAGCCCTTCTGTCTCACACCATTTGTTTTCATCTCTAGCCTTTGCTTCAACCGTTTACCTGCCCTCCACCTCCCCCTCCCCCTATCCCCCATGTCCACCTATCACTTGCCAGACTTCCTCCTGCCTCTCCCCTCCCCCAGCTTCCTTCTCCTCTCCACACTCAGCCCGAAGATGGACATCGACCCGGATCGCCGTCTATCCACGTTCCCCATAGATGCTGCCCGCGTTACTCCAGCTGAGTCACTCCAGCACTTTAGTTTTAGTTTTAGAGATACAGCGCGGATACCGTGTCCGCGCCGACCAGCGATCCCCGCACATTAACACTATCCTACACACTCTAGGGACAATTTTTACATTTACCAAGCCAATTAACCTACACACCTGTACGTCTTTGGAGTGTGGGAGGAAACCGAAGATCTGGGAGAAAACCCACGCAGGTCACGGGGAGAACGTACAAACTCCGTACAGACGGCACCCGTAGTGGGGATGGAACCTGGGTCTCCGGCGCTGCATTCGCTGTGAGGCAGCAACTCTACCGCTGTGCCACCGTGCCCGTCTATCCATGCTCCTCACAGATGCTGCCCGGGTTACTCCAGCTCTCTCTGACTTGAATGTGCAATTGATATCTGCTGGCTTGAGGTCAGGGTAACGGTGCCTCCAAATCGGCAGCAGCAGCAGCAGCTGGCGAATGCTTTTCGCTCGGTGGATGATGTGAGTCACGTTATCTTGCGTCTCGGTGTACTCCTTGTTTTAGGCAGGTGTATATCAACTCACTGAAAGTGAAGATGGGAGCACAAATTTGGGGCATTGTGTGTGCTTCTGCGCAAAACGTGTTGCGATTTTGAAGGCAGTTCAGAAAACGCTGGCGGTTCTCAGTGAGTCCCGTGCCGTGGGTGAGGAGAGAAACAATTGGCAGTGCTTCGAGCCCGTCTTATTTCAAGTCCATTTATTCACAAATTGCTGGAGTAACTTAGCAGGTCAGGCAGCATCTCAGGAGAGAAGGAATGGGTGACGTTTCTTCAGACTGAAGAAGGGTCTCCACCCGAAACATCACCCATTCCTTCTCAGCTGAGATGCTGCCTGACCTGCTGAGTTACTCCAGCAATTTGTGAATAAATACCTTCGATTTGTACCAGCATCTGCAGTTATTTTCCTACGCTACCTGTTTCAAGTCCACAATGTTTCAAGTCCCCCATGTCACCCCGGGCAAGTGGTTCGCGAGTCTTGCTCTTTAGTTTGGAGATACAGCGCGGAAACAGGCCCTTTTGGCCCACCGGGTCCGCGCCGACCAGCGATCCCCGCACATTAACACTATCCTACACCCACTAGGGACAATTTTTCCATTTGCCGAGCCAATTAACCTACAAACCTGCACGTCTTTGGAGTGTGGGAGGAAACCGAAGATCTCGGAGAAAACCCACGCAGGTCACGGGGAGAACGTACAAACACCGTACAGACAGCACCCGTAGTCAGGAATTCTCTGCCTCAGAAGGCAGTGGAGGCCAATTCTCTGAATGCATTCAAGAGAGAGTTAGATAGAGCTCTTAAGGATAGTGGAGTCAGGGGGTATGGGGAGAAGGCAGGAACGGGGTACTGATTGTGAATGATCAGCCATGATCACATTGAATGGCGGTGCTGGCTCGAAGGGCCGAATGGCCTCCTCCTGCACCTATTGTCTATTGTCTATAAACCCGGGCCCCCGGCGCTGCTTTCACTGTGAGGCAGCAACTCTACCGCTGTGCTACTGCGCGGATGCTGACTGGCCCGCTGGGTGGTCTCTCAGTGGGAAGGTGGCGTTACCCCAGTGATGTGTGAGGCTGACGGTTGCTTTTTTCTCTCCCTCCCCCCCCCCCCCCCCTGCAGTCGGAGGACCTGGGTGCCTGCAGCCAGTACGATGTGGGAAGGATGGGCCGGAGCATGATGCCCAGTGCCAGCTGCGTCTTCCCCGGCTTCATGCTGAGGAAGCCCTCCTCAGAGACGGACATCGAGAACTGGGCCTCCAAGCACTTCAACAAGCACACGCAGGGCATCTTCCGCCGCAAGGTGTCCATCGCCAACATGCTGGCGTGGAGCAGCGAGTCCATCAAGAAGCCCATGATCATGACGGCCGACCGCAGCGTGAAGAAGGAGGCCTGCGAGATGTTCAAGCTGATCCAGATGTACATGGGCGACCGGCGGTCCAAGGCCGACCAGCTCAACGTGGCCCTGGAGGTGGCCACCAAGGGCTGGAGCATGCAGGGCCTGAGGGACGAGCTCTACATCCAGCTGTGCCGGCAGACGACGGAAAACTTCCGCTACGAGAGTCTGGCCCGGGGCTGGGAGCTGATGGCCGTCTGCCTGGCCTTCTTCCCCCCCACCCCCAAGTTCCACTCCTACCTGGAGGGCTACATCTACAGGCACATGGACCCCGTCAATGACGCCAAAGGTAAGCCTACAGCCAACCCGAAGCTCTCCCGCCTCCACAGCAGCTCACAACCAACCTTCTCCATCCCTGCAGAGGTGTTCCGGACCCATTCAATCACCACCAGACAAGCTGGAGCATCAATTCAGATATACGTCACAGAACACAGTCGCGATCAAGTCAGTTAATGTGACTATTTATTCACAAAATGCTGGAGTAACTCAGCAGGTCAGGCAGCATCTCGGGAGAGAAGGAATGGGTGACATTTTGGGTCGAGACCCTTCTTCAGACTGATGTCAGGGGGGCGGGACAAAGGAAGGATATAGGTGGAGACAGGAAGATAGAGGGAGAACTGGGTAGGGGGAGGAGACGGGAGGGACAGAGGAACTACCAAATGTCGGCCATTCCTTCTCTCCCGAGATGCTGCCTGACCTGCTGAGTTACTCCAGCATTTTGTGAATAAATACCTTCGATTTGTACCAGCATCTGCAGTTATCGTCTTATACAGTTAATGTGACTGATGCACAAGCAGAATTAGGCCATTCGGCCCATCAAGTCCACTCCGCCATTCAATCATCCCTCTCAACCCCATTCTCCTGCCTTCCCACCACAACCCCTGACACCCGTGCTAGTCAAGAATCTGTCAATCTCTGTCTTGAACATATCCATTGACTTGGCCTCCACAGCCGTCTGTGGCAATAAACTCCACAGATTCACCACCCTCTGACTAAAAAAATCCCTCCTCATCTCCTTTCCAAAAGTATATCCTTTAATTCTGAGGCCGTGGCCTCTGGTCCTAGACTCTCCCACTAGTGGAAACATCCTCTCCACATCCACTCTGTCCAGGCCTTTATTAAATGCTCTCTAAAATGCACAGTGCACAAAAAGTAATGTTAAATTCTCAAATTATAGGCAACTACAAATCTCGCCCCCACCCCGCATCCTCTCCCCCTCCTCCCTCCTCACCTGAACACCACGTATTAAGCTTGGATAGCCACCAACCCAACTCAGTGAACACTTTGAGTTCTTCAATTTGAGGTTGCGACAAAGCTCTCCCCCTCTTCCTTCTTTCAAAACACACCCCTTTTTGCATCCCCTCTCCTGAGCCCCACCTGGACTCATTTCTCTCCTTCCACCTTCATTCCTTCCTCCAGTCTCACAATTCGCAGCTCGGCAATCCTTTTGTCTCGCACCTTCTGTCTGTTCGTCCCTGGCCTTTGCCCACCAGCAGCTGCATCACCCGGGTCAACACCAGCCTTTTGTCTCGCCCCACCTCTCTTCCGGCTTTCTTCCCCCACACCCCCCCCCCCCCCCCCCCAACCACAATCAGTCTGAAGAAGGGTCTCGTCCCGAAACGTCACCGAGACGCGCCCTCCAAAGATGCAGCCCCACCCGCCAGAGGAAGTAGTTGGGGCAGGTACTGTAACAGCATTCAAAAGATACTTAGACAGGTACATGGATAGGAAAGGTTTAGACTAGAGGGATATGGGCCAAACGTGGGCAAATGGGACGAGGTTAGATGGGGCTTGTTGTTCTGCATGGACAAGTTGGGCTGAAGGCCTGTTTCCGTGCTCTGTGACACATTTTAATCCTCATACGTTATGTTGTATTTACCATCTACATCAGTTAGCTCTCCATATTATTTATCATGCACAGGCTGTTGACAATGGTTACGGTCTGGTTTATGCTTTAATATCAACTGTAAGCAGTCTTCTACGAAGATACACAACAACTGATCCCAGACCGGCTGTTCCAGTATGTGTCCCAAATTGGGATGGGGGGTGGGGGGGGGGATATAGACGGGGGAATTCAGGCCTACCATCGATCGATGAATTGAAAGATACAGAATACAAGCAGGCTCTTCGGCCAACCGAGTCCACGCCAACCATCACTAGGGTTGCCAACTGTCCCGTATTAGCCGGGACATCCCGTATTTTGGGCTAAATTGGTTTGTCGCATACGGGACCGCCCTTGTCCCGTATTAGGCCCGCAGGGGCGCTGTAGGACCCAACACTGTAGGCCCCAACAGTTCAGCTCCCGACACTCTAGGTTTCCGACATTTTAGCTCCGGACAGGCTAGGTCCGGAGGCCCGGGTGCCGCCTCACGGAGGTTGCATAGCAACCCGCCTCCCGGCCTGGGCAGCCACCATTGTCCTGCATTAGCCCCGGGGGGCGCTGTAGGCCCGGACGCTGTAGGCCCGGACGCTGTAGGCACGGACACTGTAGGCCCGGACATTGTAAGTCTGGAGGCCCGGACGCCGCCTTACGGAGGTTGCGTAGCAACCCGCCTCCCGGCCCGGGCGGCCGCCATTGGTGGAGCGGGAGCACGTGGCCGCTGGCTGGGTGAGGTTACGTGGGGCGCGGGGCGGTGACGTCACCTTGTCCCTTATTTGGGAGTGAGATAGTTGGCAACCCTAACCATCAATCACCCGTCCACTCTAGTTCTATGTTATCCCACGTTCGTGTCCCCTCCCTACACACTAAGGGCGATTTACAGAGGCAAACCCGTACGTCTTGGATGTGGGAGGAAACCAGAGCACCCGGAGGAAACCCACTTGGTCACAGGGAGAACGTGCAAACTCCACACACAACCACGGCGCCCGTGGTCAGGGTAGAACCTGGGTCCCCGTCGCTGTGAGGCAGCAGCACTACCCGCTGCACCAATGTGCCGTCGTTAAGTAGGACAACATGTTTTGCTATCTCGGTGCTAAACGTATCGAGGTAGGAGCAAGTAATCCCATTCTATCACTGATTTATTTCCTGCATTTCAACGTCTTCCCATGTTCCCAATGTTGGGGGAGTCCAGGACCAGGGGCCACAGTTTAAGAATAAGGGGTGAGGAAAAGCTTTTTCAGTCAGAGAGTTGTGAATCTGTGGAATTCTCTGCCTCAGAAGGCAGTGGAGGCCAATTCTCTGGATGCTTTCAAGAGAGAGTTAGATAGAGCTCTTAATGATAGCGGAGTCAGGGGGTATGGGGAGAAGGCAGGAACGGGGTACTGATTGTGGATGATCAGCCATGATCACGGTGAATGGCGGTGCTGGCTCAAAGGGCCGAATGGCCTCCTCCTGCACCTATTGTCTATTGTCTTCTCTGTCTTGGTTTCAATACCTTTCTCGAACAACAATCTTGACTACCGTCCAAAATGCACAGTTTTTTGGCGGACTAATCTGAACAGTTTGGCCGTAATGTGTGTGAAGATGTCCTTCTGATATTCGTGGTGAAGGCCTCTCTCCAACACAAGAGATACACCACATGTATTTTAGTTTAATTGAGTTTAGTTTTGTTTAGAGACCCAGCATGGAAACAGACTCCTCGGCCCGCCAGGGCTACGCCAACCATCGATCATCATTCACTGAAGTCCCATCTCATCCCACTTTCTCAAACACTGCCTACACACTAGGGGACAATTTTTACAAGAGGCCAATTAGCCTACAAACCCACACATTTTTCTGGAATTCTATCAGAGGGCATAGTTTCTCTCTATTTGCCCTGTCAAAACTGTTAATCATCTTAAACAGATAATAAGGTCATAAGTGATAGAAGCAGAATTAGGCCATTTGGCCCATCAAGTCTACTCCGCCATTCAATCATGGCTGGTCTATCTCTCCTTCCTAACCCCATTCTCCTCCCCGTAATCTCTGACACCCGTACTAATCAAGAATCTATCTATCTCTGCCTTAAAAATATCCACTGACTTGGCCTCCACAGCCTTCTGTGGCAAAGAATCCCACAGATTCACCACCCTCTGACTAGACACATTCCAGCTCTTCTCCTTCCTGAAGGAACGTCCTTTCATTCTGAGGCTGTGACCTCTAGTCCTAGACTCTCCCACTAGTGGAAACATCCTCTCCACATCCACTCTATCCAGGCCTTTCACTATGCTGTGCATTTCAAAGAGCCGGGGGGGCTCATGGCAGGGGTCCCCTCATTCTTCTAAACTCCAGTGAGTACAGGCCCGGCCCTGACAAACACTCACCATATGTTAACCCACTGATTCCTGGGATCATTGTTATAAACCTCCTCTGGACCCTCTCCAGGGCCAGCACATCCTTCCTCAGATACGGCACGCAAAAGATTGATAATATCACCTGATTCGTTAATCCTGTCATATCCCAGTGGGGTTTTACAACTTTCAGTCAGAGAGTTGTGAATCTGTGGAATTCTCTGCCTCAGAAGGCAGTGGAGGCCAAGTCTCTGAATGCATTCAAGAGAGAGCTAGATATAGCTCTTAAGAATAGCGGAGTCAGGGGGTATGGGGAGAGGGCAGGAACGGGGTACTGATTGAGAATGATCAGCCATGATCACATTGAATGGCGGTGCCGGCTCGAAGGGCCGAATGGCCACCTCCTGCACCTATTGTCTGTTGTCTATTCTGATTCTTGATTGCACAGTGTTGCTCTGTCACAATGCCGAACAACTCTCTGATCCATCGGTAGGACAGGCCCACCAGTGATTTCAGATTTAGATTTTTTTTTTAGATTTAGAGATACAGCCCACCGGGTCCGCGCCGACCAGCGAGCCCCGCACACTAACACTATCCTACACCCACTAGGGACAATTCTTACATTTACCAAGCCAATTAACCTACATACCTGCACGTCTTTGGAGTGTGGGAGGAAACCGAAGATCTCGGAGAAAACCCACGCAGGTCACGGGGAGAACGTACAAACTCCGTACAGACGGCGCCCGTAGTTGGGATCGAACCCGAGTCTCAGGCGCTGCATTCGCTGTAAGGCAGCAACTCTACCGCTGCGCCACCGTGCCGCCCACTGATGGTACACTGCTTTGCAGATGGGAAGGAGTAGCCCTGGAAATCCTTCATATTGACTGCAGATTCAATGAAGTGCCATGGCTACAGCAAGTGGAGATTGAAATAAGGGTTAAAAATATAAAAACAGATGAATTAATTCTTGCTATCTATTTTATCGAATAAATAAAATGTAGGGACGGCACAGTGGCGCATCAGTAGAGCTGCTGCCTCACAGCGCCAGAGACCCAGGTCAGATCCCGACTACGGGCACCGTCTGTGCAGAGTTTGCACGTTCTCCCCGTGACCTGCGTGGGTTTTCTCCGGGTGCTCTGGTTTCCTCCCACACTCCAAAGACGTACGAGTTTGCGGGTTGTGTAGGGGAAAAAAAACTGCAGATGCTGGTTTAAATCGAAGGTAGACACAAAATGCTGGAGTAACTCAGCAGGTCAGGCAGCATCTCGGGAGAGAAGGAATGGGTGACGTTTCGGGCCGAGACCCTTCTTCCGACTGAAGAAACGTCACCCATTCCTTCTCTCCTGAGATGCTGCCTGACTCGCTGAGTTACTCCAGCATTTTGTGTCTGCCTTCGGGTTTGTAGGTCAATTGTCTTATGTAAATTGTAAATGGTCCCCAGTGTGTAAGAATAATGCTAGCATACGATGTGATCAATTAGTCGTCGGGGACTCGGTGGGCCGAAGGGTCTGTTTCCACGCTGTATCTCTAAAGTCTCACGTCTAAAGTTTTTTAAAAGTTCCCATTATCAACATCTACCAAATATCCAGGGAGTCCAAGCTGGTGAAAGCCATCCCCTGCACATTGACGTGCAGTGTGGGCTTTGCCAGGACCTGAATCTCCAGGCCACACACGTTGGTACAAACATGGACCGGAAATCCAGTAGCAAAAATCTGTCGTGGCTGAAACTCTGAAATAATAACGTACCCAGAGAGAGAAACAAAGTCAACAGTTAACATGACTGCTAGTCTCGTGCGTGACATGAGCTAGCTGACCTGCCAAGTGTTTCCAGTATTCCCTGCTCCGTGTTCACTGAAGACCGCAGGTGAGGTTCCAATGAGTGCTCTCGACACCAAGGCAGCGTTTGCACCAGCAGAGCATTGAGGAACCTGAATAAAAAGCAAGGCAGTCGCACGCAGTGCAGGAACCAACAGAGGTGCTTGTAGGTCACAGAACATAAAACAGTACAACACTGGAACAGGCCCTTCGGCCCGCAGTGTCTGTGCCAAACATGATCCATAATCCATATTATAATGCACATAATCCATACCCTTCCCATTCCCTGCATATCCATGTACCTCTCCCATCAGGCAAAAGGTACAGATGTGTGAAAACGCACACCTCCAGATTCAGGGGCAATTTCTTCCCAGCTGTTATCAGGCAACTGAATCATCCTACCACAACCAGAGAGCAGTGCTGAACTACTATCTACCTCATTGGTGACCCTCGGACTATCCTTGATCGGACTTTGCTGGCATTACCTTGCACCAAACTTTATTCCCTTATCAAGTTTCTACACACTGTAAATGGCTGGATTGTAATCATGTATTGTCTGTCTGCTGACGTGATAGCACGTGACAAAAGCTTTTCACTGTACCTCAGTGCACGTGACGATAAACTCAACTGTAACTGTGCCCATCTAAAAGTCTCGTAGACACCGCTATCGTATCTGCTTCCACCACCAGCCCTGGCACCACCTTCCAGGATCGCACCACCAAACATGCCCCACACATCTCCTCTAAATTTCGTCCCTTTCACCTTAAAGCTCTACCCTCAGGTATTTAAATAGTGTAAGAAAATAACTGCAGATGCTGGTACAAATCGAAGATGTTTATTTTACAAAATGCTGGAGTAACTCAGCGGGTCAGGCAGCATCTCAGGAGAGAAGGAATGGGTGACGTTTCGGGTCGAGACCCTTCTTCAGACTGAAGAAACATCACCCATTCCTTCTCTCCCGAGATGCCTGACCTGCTGAGTTACTCCAGCATTTTGTGAAATAAATACCCTCAGGTATTTGCTATTTCTAGCCTGGGTCGTGCAAGTTAGCCAGGGTTGGTGCTTTGCTCGAAGGCCATTTTGTTCGGCTTCACAGAAATCAGGTTCAGTCGTTCAGCACGGTGGCGCAGTGGTAGAGTTGCTGCCTTACAGCGAATGCAACGCCGGAGACCCGGGTTCCATCCCGACTACGGGTGCTGTCTGTACGGAGTTTGTACGTTCTCCCCGTGACCTGCGTGGGTTTTCCCCGAGATCTTCGGTTTCCCACCACACTCCAAAGACGTGCAGGTTTGTAGGTTAATTGGCTTCGTATAAATGTAAAAATTGTCCCTAGTGGGTGCAGGACAGTGTTAATGTGCGGGGATCGCTGGTCGGCGCGGACCCGGTGGGCCGTAAAGGGCCTGTTTCCGCACTGTATCTCTAAACTAAAACTAAAGCACAAGGTTCAACCCCACTTGCCTTTGACAATAGACAATAGGTGCAGGAGGAGGCCATTCGGCCCTTCGAGCCAGCACCACCATTCAATGTGATCATTGCTGGGATAAAGAAACAGAAAATGCAGCAAGACCCAGGGAATGCGGAAGCACAGGGCGATAGTTGGCGACTAACACTCACACCACACAGGTGCTGAGCAATAGAAACAAGCAACTGCAGATGCCGGTTTACAGCAAAGGACACAAAGTGCTGGAGTAACAAAAAGCGAATCCAATCACATCCTTGAGGAGTGAGAATGGAGCGTGGGAACACAAGGATCGGGGACGTGTCGGGACGTGACCCTTCTTCACGCTGACTGTAGTCGAGGGGGAGGGGGAAGGCTGGGAGAAAGGAGGGGCAGGGCAAAACCTGGCAAGTTTCTCCCCCGTACCACGACCAGCCTGAAGAAGGTCTCAACCCGAAACGTCCCCTATCTAAGTTCCCCACGGATGCTGCCTGACCCACTGAATTACTCCAGCACTTTGTCCTTTTTACAGGGCGATACAGCTGCTGCCTTACCAGCGCCAGAGACTGGGGTTCGGGTTTGCGGGCTGCTGTCTGCGCGGAGTTTGTACGTTCTCTCCGTGACCGCGTGGGTTTTCTCCGGGTGCTCCGGTTTCCTGCGCCCCAAAGACGTGCGGGTTTGTAGGTTGATTGGCTTCGGTAAATTGTCCCTGGTGTGTAGGATGGTGTTAGTGTACGGGGGGGGGGGGGGGGGGGGTTGCGGGTCGGTGCGGACTCAGTGGGCCGAAGGGCCTGTTTCCTTGCTGTACCTCTAAAGTCGACAGTAAATCTGCAGTTCCTTGCGTCTACTATCACCTGCAGTTCCATCGAAACTGCCTTTAAGCGCAGGAAGTCCCTGGCAAACAGCACCATGGCAGCACCTCCTCCAGAGCCCCAATACCTCACCACCATCTTGCCAAAGAGCAGTTAGCAAAGGGAACTCAATGTCCACTGTACCTGCATCTCGCAAATGGACCTACAAATCTAACATCCGTTCATTAAGACTTCAGCTCAGCATTTTGCTTCCCTGAGTTGGAGAAGTCGTCAATAGACAATAGGTGCAGGAGGGGGCCATCCTTAAGAGCTCTATCTAGCTCTCTCTTGAAAGCATCCAGAGAATTGGCCTCCACTGCCTTCTGAGGCAGAGAATTCCACAGATTCACAACTCTCTGACTGAAAAAGTTTTTCCTCATCTCCGTTCTAAATGGCCTACCCCTTATTCTTAAACTGTGGCCCCTGGTTCTGGACTCCCCCAACATTGGGAACATGTTTCCTGCCTCTAACGTGTCCAATCCCTTAATAATCTTATATGTTTCAATAAGATCCCCTCTCATCCTTCTAAATTCCAGTGTATACAAGCCTAGTCGCTCCAGTCTTTCTAAATACGACAGTCCCGCCATTCCGGGAATTAACCTAGTGAACCTACGCTGCACGCCCTCAATAGCAAGAATGTCCTTCCTCAAATTTGGAGACCAAAACAGCACACAGTACTCCAGGTGCGGTCTCACTAGGGCCCTGTACAACTGCAGAAGGACCTCTTTGCTCCTATACTTAACTCCTCTTGTTATGAAGACCAGCATTCCATTGGCTTTCTTCACTGCCTGCTGTACCTGCATGCTTCCTTTCCTTTGTAAACGTTCACATTGTTTAACGAGGAGCGTAATATTCGAAGACAAGGCCGGAGGCTTCTAGGCCTCTGCTGCCACCTCGTCTGATCAGATCGTTAATGCAAGCATCTGTTGAGTCCTCGTTTATAACTAATTCTGGATTCGGCCTCTGAGCATTGTTCAATTTTTAATTGCTCGCTGAGACCGTGGTGTTGGGAGAAGGCAGGGTGATTTAACGGTAGTCCCACACATATTATTGCCGATCGTTTAGATGACGGATTTTCAGGGCGGCGCGGTCTTGCACCGCTCATCATGTCCCGTGACTTGCACACTCGTGCTCCACCTTCGCTGCTCATGGAGGGTGTTGGAGAGGCTCTGTGTTCAGCCACTATTTAAATCATTCATTCAAGGACTCATTTACCATTCAGTCTGCAGAATGTTTCTCTCTTAACGTCGCAGAAAGAAAGCAGTTTTAATAATTGATCTGGTGCCAGTTTATATATCTGCCTCTCTTTGGCACCTGCCAGTTATTCAGGGGTGTCCTGAGATATGGGGGGGGGGGGTGGGAGGCGTGGGGACTTTGGAAATGGCAGCCAGTGGCTTTACCAGGAACCTGAGGGGCAACTTTTTCACACGGAGGGCGGTGGGTACATGGAACGAGCTGCCAAGGGGAGGGAGTTGAGACATGTACTATGTACAACAGCGTTAAAGGACATTGGGACAGGAAGGCTTTAGAGGGACATGGTACAAATGCGGGCGGGTGGGACCAGTGTAGGTGCGGCATCTTGGTCGGTGTGGGCAAGTTGGGCCGAAGGGCCTGCTTCGTGCTGTGTGACTCTGACTCTATGTCCTAACTTACTCCAGATGCCATCCTGCCACCTTTAGAGGACTTTTAGTTAACATTCCCATTCTAGTTCCAAAATTGTTCCATTCCCCCTCGGTCTACAGTTTCCCAAAGGTGCACAGTTCGAATTCTGCGCCCCTTATAGCCCGCCCAACCTCTCCCTAGAGCTCAGGCCCTCGAATCCTGGCAACATCCTCGTGAAAAATGGGCAATGGGTAACAATGTTTTGGAGATTTACAAGGATGTTGCCAGGACTCGAGGTGGGACCAGTGTAGATGGGACTGAGCTATAGGGAGGGGTTGCTCAGACTAGGACCCTCTTCCTTGCAGAATGAGGGGTGATCTGTACAAAATCATGAGAGGAACAGGTCGGGGAGACGCACAGAGCCTCTTGCCCAGAGTAGGGGAATCGAGAACCATAGGTTTAACCTGAGGGTGAAAAGATTTAATAGGAACGTGAGCGTTAACGTTTTCACACAGAGGGTGGTGGGGGTATGGAATGAGCTGCCAGAGGAGGTAGTTGAGGCAGGGACTATCCCAACATTTAAGAAACATTTCAACAGGTACATGGATAGGACAGGTTTTGAAGGATATGGGCCAAATATAGGCAGTTTAGATGGGGCATGTGTAGGGTTGCCAATTTCCTCACTCCCAAATACGGGACAAGATGACGTCACCCGCCCCACGTGACCTCACCCAGCCAGCAGCCGCATGCTCCCGCTCCACCAATGGCGGCCACCCGCGCCGGGAGGCGGGTTTGCAACGTCACCTCCGTTAGGCGGCGCCTACACTGTCCGGGACCACAGCGGCCCCCAGCCTATAATATCCGGGCCTACAGTGTCCGGGGCCTGCAGTGTCCGGGCCTGCAGTGTCCGGGCCTGCAGTGTCCGGGCCTACAGCGCCGTCTGGGCCGAGTACGCGACAAGGGCGGGTCCCGTACGGGCGGCACGGTAGCGCAGCGGTAGAGTTGCTGCTTTACAGCGAATGCAGCGCCGGAGACTCAGGTTCGATCCTGACTACGGGTGCTGCACTGTAAGGAGTTTGTACGTTCTCCCCCTGACCTGCGTGGGTTTTCTCCGAGATCTTCGGTTTCCTCCCACACTCCAAAGACGTACAGGTATGTAGGTTAATTGGCTGGGTAAATGTAAAAAATTGTCCCTAGTGGGTGTAGGATAGTGTTAATGTGCGGGGATCGCTGGGCGGCACGGACTTGGTGGGCCGAAATGGCCTGTTTCCGGCTGTATATATATGATATGATATGATAAACCAATTTAGTCCAAAATATGGGATGTCCCGGCTAATACGGGACAGTTGGCAACCCTAGGCATGTGGGTCGGCGTATGCAAGTTGGGCTGAAGGGCCCGTTTCCATGCTGTTTGACTCTATGACTCTATGTGACTCTCGGTGGTCAGGTTTACTGAGTGGTGGTGGTGGGGGGGTGGGGGGGTGGGGGGGGTGAGTGGTGGCCAGGGGTTGCAGTTGCTTTTGGCAAGTCTCAAGCTGTGGTTGTTCATGCAAGCGACTCGTCTCTTGTGCAAGCGGCCTTGATTAATGAAGAGTTGGTGCCAGCACTGTGGCAGAGGTGATGCTTTTGCCCATCTGCTTTCCCTGACTGGGAAGCATCCTTGAAGTCATCCTGTTGACTACTTGTTCATAGCGAGGAGCAAGGCATTTGCAAATTGCAGGCGGTTTGTGCCACCCAGGATGCCTCTGCCTTTCCCGCATTTAAACTGCGCAGCGTGTTGAGGCTTGCACGGGAAGCTAAAACAGCAGCCTCTGCTTTGCCACGCTGTGCCTGGAACGCAATATCTATTTTTAATTTTTACCGTAAGTCGTAACTGATAAACGTTAAGAACATTTCAGCGGCACATTGGAAGGGGATCTATTGCTTGTGTTGTCTGCCTGTCCTTTGTTCCCGAGTCTGATCTTCACACTGGCTGCTCCGTTCCTCTCAATGAAATCGTGATCTGTAAAACAATGACAAATCAATGGGTTTCAGCTGCCTGGGACCTTTCAGCTGAGTGTTAAAATCAATGTTGTTCCTTGTCCTTGAAGGAAGAAAAGCCTTTCAGGTAGTCATTGTTCAACATCTTTGCAGGCTTGCAGCTAGCTCCGAGGCATTGGACGAGCAAGCCCAAGCTTAACCGTTTCATCGCTGCACAGGAATTCGATGTCTCCAATTAGTCCGCGCCGTGTGTTTTTAAGCCTGCTGTGTCTTCGTTGCAACGCTGTCTTGCCTCAGTCCAGAGGTCACGACGTCCACTCCCACTCTATCCAGAGTGAGCGCTGATTAACATTCAGGTGGAAATGGTGCAGGGAAGATTTGCAAGGATGTTGCCAGGATTCCAGGGGTCTGAGCTCCAGGGAAGGGCTGGCCAGCATTGCACTTAATTTCTTGGAGCGTAGGAGAAGGAAGCGTGATCTTACAGAGGCATATAAAATCATGAGGGGAATAGGTAAAGTAATAGACAATAGGCAATAGACAATAGGTGCAGGAGGAGGCCATACAGCCCTTCGAGCCAGCACCGCCATTCAATGTGATCATGGCTGATCATCCACAATCAGTACTCCGTTCCTGCCTTCTCCCCATACCCCCTGACTCCGCTATCCTTAAGAGCTCGATCTAACTCTCTCTTGAATGCATCCAGAGAATCGGCCTCCACTGCCTTCTGAGGCAGAGAATTCCACAGATTTACAGAAAAGTTTTTCCTCATCTCCGTTCTAAATGGGCTACCCCTTATTCTTAAACTGTGGCCCCGGTTCGGGACTCCCCCAACTTCGGGAACATGTTTCCTTCCTCTAACGTGTACAATCCTTTAATAATCTTATATGTTTCAATAAGATCCCCTCTCATCCTTCCAAATTCCAGGGTAAATGCAGTCTTTTACCAAGGGTAGGGGAATCAAGAAGCTGTGGACATAGGTAGGAACAAAATTTAATAGGAACCTGAGGGGCAACTTTTTCACTCAGACGGTGGTGGGTTTATGGAACGAACTGCCTGAGGAGGTCGTTGAGGCAGTTACTATAACAACATTTCAGAGGCATTTGGACAAGTACGAGGATTGGAAAGGTTTAGCGGGATACGGGGATACGGTTTAGCAGGGCGGCACGGTAGCGCAGCGGTAGAGTTGCTGCTTTACAGCGAATGCAGCGCCGGAGACTCAGGTTCGATCCTGACTACAGGTGCTGCACTGTAAGGAGTTTGTACGTTCTCCCCGTGACCTGCGTGGGTTTTCTCCGAGATCTTCGGTTTCCTCCCACACTCCAAAGACGTTACAGGTATGTAGGTTAATTGGCCGGGTAAATGTAAAAATTGTCCCTAGTGGGTGTAGGATAGTGTTAATGTGCGGGGATCACTGGGCGGCACGGACTTGGAGGGCCGAAAAGGCCTGTTTCCGGCTGTATATATATGATATGATATGATAGACCAAGTGGACCCGTTGGGCCCAAACCTGCATTGGTGCAGCACCCTCTACTCCCCCACTCCCCCCACCTCCCCCCTCCCCTCCCCCCCTTTCCCCCTCCCTCCTCCCCTCCCCCCCACCCCATCCCCTTCAACCCCCCTTATCCTTCCTCCTCCCCCCCCTCCCTTCCTCCTCCCTCCCTCCCCCCCCCCCCCCCTCCCTAGGAGACAGATTTAAACTTTAAAATGTGAATAACTTTAAAAAATATAACACTGATTTCAATGAAACTTCTTCCATTAGCACCAAAGGGACGACGGTGAGTAAGGTGGGCCTGAAATTGTCGCGCTATCGTGAACCGTTTTGGATGTAGTTCAGGAACAAACAAACAAACAAACGAGAGTTTTAGTGTATAGATGGGTCGAACACAAGCAAATGAGACTAGCTTAGATGGGGCATCTTGGTCAGCTTGGACAAGTTGGGCCGAAGTGTCTGTTTCCGTTCTGTCCGACTCCATAATGGGGTGCTCATCAAAGTGCACTCCCGACTTTAATCTGATCTCCCTGCTGTAAGAGACCACACCGCGAGCACTGAATGCAGAGTAGAAAACTCTCTTCCATAAACTCATAAGTAGTCCCTCCTTGCACCTCAGTTCCTTCCTCAGGCTTCACACTTCACACCTCTTCTATCCTTATCTCACACAGATTTGTCTTTTCATATCTGGCCTTTGTCCAACCATCTGCCGACCTAAAAAAAGCACCTGTATCCACCGATATCACCAGGCTTTGTCCTGCCCCTCTGCTCATCTCGCTTCCTCCCCCCCCCCAACCCTCCCCCTATAGTTACCAACTGTACGCCCGGACGCTGTAGGCCCGGACGCTGTAGGCCCGGACGCTGTAGGCCCGGACGCTGTAGGCCCGGACGCTGTAGGCCCGGACGCTGTAGGCCCGGACGCTGTAGGCCCCGACGCTGTAGGCCCGGACGCTGTAGGCCCGGACGCTGTAGGCCCCGACGCTGTAGGCCCCGACGCTGTAGGCCCCGACGCTGTAGGCCCCGACGCTGTAGGCCCCGACGCTGTAGGCCCCGACGCTGTAGGCCCCGACGCTGTAGGCCCGGACACTATAGGCCCGGACAGTGTAGGCCCGGGTGCCGCCGAACGGAGGTTGTGTGGCCCGGGCGGCCGCCATTGGTGGAGTGGGAGCACGTGGCCGCTGGCTAGGTGAGGTCACCTGTGGCACGGGGCAGTAACGTCACCCTCTGTCCCTTATTTGGGAATGAGGAAGTTGGTAACCCCACCCCCTCCCCCCAAAATCAGTCTGAAGAAGCGCCCCGTCCCAAAACATCACCTATCCATGTTCTCCAGTGGGACTGCCTGACAAGCTTAGTTACTCAAGCACTTGTGTCTTTCTTTTTGCCCCTCTCGTCTTAAAACTATGTCCTCGAGATTTTGAATTTTTCCTTTGTGGAAAAAAAGGTTCTGACCGTCAGGAGGTCTCTAGTCCAACTGAAAACAGAGAGACGCACTCCGCCATGTACCCTGCACTCACCCTCACATCCCCAGCAACACGCAGAGGAGACTGAGGGGGGTGACCTTGGCAAGGTGGTACCCTCATGTCGGGCAGAGGCAAGCTGGATCGTCACATTCATATCCCCAGGGTAGGGGAGAGCCTAAAACTAGAGGGCACGGTCAGGGTTAGGGTCAGGGTTAGGGTCAGGGGAATGATTAGCCTGAGGTGGACACAAAATGCTGGAGCAACTCAGCAGGTCAGGCAGCATCTCTGGAGAGAAGGAATGGGTGACGTTTCGGGTCGAGACTCTTCTGGTGGTGACATGGAAAGAGGAACCAAAGGAAATGGTAGAGGTGGGTACAATTCAGTAAGGACTGAAGAAGGGTCTCCACCCAAAACGTCACTCATTCCTTCTCTCCAGAGATGCTGCCTGTCACGCTGAGTTACTCCAGCATTTTATGTCTATCTTCGGTGTAAATCAGCAGCTGCAGTTCCTTCCCACATACTAAAGATTTAGAGGAACACGAGACCGAGTGGACCCATTGGGCCCACACGACAGACAGACAGACAGACAGACAGACAGACAGACGGACAGACAGACAGACGGACAGACAGACAGACAGACAGACAGACAGACAGACAGACAGACAGACAGACAGACAGACAGACAGACAGACAGACAGACAGACAGACAGACGCACGCAGGCAGGAGTAGGCCATTCGGCCCTTGGAGCCATTCAATATGATCATGGCTGATCATCCTAAATCAGTACCCCGTTCCTGCTTTCCCCCCTATATCCCTTGATTCCGTTAGCCCCAAGAGCTAAATCTAACTCTCTCTTGTAAACATCCAGTGAATTGGCCTCTGTGGCAGAGAATTCCACACATTCGCAACTCTCTGGGTTGGGTTGGATGGCATACATACAGGTATGTAGGTTAATTGACTGGGTAAATGTAAAAATTGCCCCTAGTGTGAGTAGGATGGTGTTAGTGTGCGGGGATCACTGGGCGGTGCGGACTTGGTGGGCCGAAAAGGCCTGTTTCCGCGCTGTATCTGAAATATGAAAAAATAAATAAATACAGAACAAAGCTTTTCACTGTACCTCGATACACGTGACAATTATGAAGCCTCCCCTGATAGTCAGAGGAGATTTCATTGAAAAGTACAAAATCCGGGCTGCTTCCCTGACTGGAGAGTCTGGTAACAGGAGCCAAAGATTCAGGACGTGGAATAAGACTTGGAATGAGAACTGTGATGAGGGGGAATTTTCTTCACCCAGTGAATGGTGAAACTTTGGGACTCTCTACTACAAAAGGGCATTGAGGCCAAATCACGGACTGTTTATTAAGAAGAACATAAATTTCTGGACCACGCAAGATAAACACGAAAAGCTGGAGGAACTCAGTGGGTCAGCTGTCACGCTGAGTTCCTCCACCTCTTTGTGTCTATCTTTGGTTTAATCCAGCATCTGCAGTTCCTTCCCACACATCTAGACACACAAGGTATTGAGGCAAATAAGGAGCGAGCGGGAATGTGGCATTAAGATAATCAGCCACAATCATACTTAATGGCGGAGCATAGATACAAACTGCTGGAGTAACTCAGCGGGACAGGCAGCATCTCTGGAGAGAAGGAATGGGTGATGTTTCGGTTTGAGACCCTTCTTCAGACATGAACAGAACACACTGGCCTACTTCCACGTGTATGTTTGTGGAAGCAAGTAACTGCAAATGTCAGTTTACATAAAAGAGACACAAATTGCTGGAGTAACTCAGCGGGTCAGGCAGCATCTCTGGAGAACATGGACAGGTGACATTTCACAGAGTGCTGGAGTAACTCAGCGGATCAGGCAGCATCTGTGGAGAACATGGATAGGTGACGTTTCACAGAGTGCTGGAGTAACTCAGCGGGTCAGGCAGCACCTGTGGAGAACATGGATAGGTGACGTTTTGGTTTGGGACCCTTCTTCAGATTTTTGTGGAGGTTTTTTTTTGCACTTTAATAACAGATTTGGGCTTTTTTTCCTGACTGAAAACATCAGACTAATTGATCTGTAGTTGCCTGTTTTCTTTTCCCTGCCTGCAGTGATTGCTCCTATTTCAGAGGGAGCTGCTGATCTGAAAAGCAATTAAGATGTCATTGTGGTCTTTATTTCTTTTTCCCAATTCCCGCCAGCAGTTCCATACCAACGTGGTAGCGGGTTGTAGTGCCAGGGCTGCAGAGGTGCTGCCCAGAGTTTCCCCAGGAGGGCCTCTCTGTGCAGCATGGCAGGCCGCCATGTTGTGGGCTTGTGCCGCGCATCGCAGCTGGCATTCCATGCCTCCCATCCACTGTGCCCGCACACACCTGCAGTCTCTGGCAGACTGTGCTGGCTGGCTGCAGCTCAGGGAGGCCTCGGCCTGCTTTACCTCACGGGCACACTGTCAGCAAAGGCTCCATTATTGTCACCTGTACCGATGTACAGCGAAAAGCTTTTGTTTTCCACGCTATCCGATCAGATCAGATAATACTAAACACACACACACGCACGCACGCACGCACGCACGCACGCACACACACACACACACGTACACACACACACACACTCACACACACACACACACACACACACACACACACACACAAATACACACACACACACGCACGCACGCACACACGCGCACACATGTACACACACACACACACACCTACACACACACACACACACAAATACACACACACACACACACACACATACTCACACACACACACGCACGCACGCACGCACACACACACACCTACACACACACACACACACACACGTACACAAATACACACACACACACACCTACACACACACACACACACACACACACACGTACACAAATACACACACACACACACACGTACACAAATACACACACACACACACACACACACACATACTCACACACACACACACACACAAATACACCGATCAGCCAAAACATTATGACCTTTTATTTATTCGTGTCATCACACAGCTGTTTGCCAATCGCGAGCAGATGTTAGTGCTACGTGGTTGGCCTCTGCAAGATCCTTTACAGTGCGTGTGTCATGCAGCATGTCCACAGCTCAGGAGATGTTCCATAGTCTGGAGGCCCCGTCCACACTCGCAGTCTGTCGCATCTTCAGTATATCCCCACTTCAGCATGTTCGGTTTGTTCCTCCCCACGCCTGTCCGCAGTCTGTTGAGACTGCGCCAGGTTATCCACGGTTGGTCGGAACCTGGCGGGAGTTTCTCAGATGGATCGATTGCCCTGTGAGTGTCTCCGGAGATTTCTCCAGTCTCTCTTCCCAGAGTTTGAGCCTTCTGGACGATGCACTGCAGTCCCGGGGATGGACGGAAGAGAGGAAACTTCCGCGTGATTTCAAACGCTGAGGTGGCAAAGGGTGGTCATGTAGTCATGGTCATGTCTTTCATCCTCTGATTATGACCTGATGAGCCAAAACATTATGACCACATGCCTAATATCCTGTAGGCCCGGACAGTGTAGGCCCGGACAGCGTAGGCCCGAACACTGTAGGCCTGGACAGTGTAGGCCCGGACACAGTAGGCCCGGACAGTGTAGGCTCGGACAATATAGGCCCGGACAATGTAGGCCCGGACACTGCAGGCTCGGACATTGTGGGTCAGGACAGTGTAGGCCCTGAGGCCCAGGTGACGCCTAACGGAGGTTGAGTAGCAACCCACCTCCTGGCTTGGGCGGCCACCATTGGTGGAGCGGGAGCACGTGGCCGCTGGCTGGGTGAGGTCACGTGGGGCGGTGGCGGCACCTTGTCCCTTATTTGGGAGCGAGGTAGTTGGCACCCCTACCGGGAGGGGAGGGGGGGAGGAGAAGGGTAGGTTATGGGGGAAGAAGTGAGAGGTGAAGGGTTTGTAATGATCTAAAATTGGAGATTTAATGTTCATACCGTTGGGTTGTAACGACCCAAGTGGAATATGAGGTGCTGTTCCTCCAGTTTGTGTGTGGGGCCTCACTCTGGCAATGGAGGAGGCCCAGGACAGAAAGGTCCGTGTGGGAATGGGAGGGGGAGTTATAATGGTTGACAACAGGGAGATCCAGTCGGCCTCAGTGGGCCAGGCGCAAGTATTCAGCGAGATGGTCGCTGAGTCTACAGTTGGTCTCGCCGATGTCCAGGGGGCCACATCAGGAACACAGGATACATTAGAAGAGGTTAGGGGAGGTGCACGTGAACCTCTGCCTCACCTGGAAGGACTGCCGGGGTCCCTGGATGGAGTATAGCGACAGGTGTTGCATCTTCTGCGGTTGCAGGGGAAGGTACCTGGGGAGGGGGTGATTTGGGAGGGAAGGGATGAGTTAACCAGGGAGTTGCAGAGGGAACGGTCTCTGCTCAGGTTGCCAACTCCCTCACTCCCAAATAAGGGACAAGGTGACGTCACTGCCTCGCGCCCCACGTAACCTCACCCAGCCAGCGGCCACATGCTCCCGCTCCACCAATGGCAGCCGCCCGGGCCGGGAGGCGGGTTGCAATGCAGCCTCCATCAGGCAGCGCCCGTTCCTACACTGTCAGGGATTGCAGCGGCCCCCGGGCTACAGTGTCCGGGCCTACAGCGTCCGGGCCTACAGCGTCCGGGCCTACAGCGTCCGGGCCTACAGCGTCCGGGCCTACAGCGTCGGGGCCTACAGCGTTAGGGCCTACAGTGTCTGAACCTACAGCCTCGGGGCCTACAGCGTCGGGGCCTACAATGTCCGGGAGCCTAATACGAGACAAGGGCGGTCCCGTAAGGGACAAACCAATTTAGCCCAAAACACGTGATGTCCCGGCTAATACGGGACAGTTGGCAACCCTAGTCTCTGCGGAAGGTGGAAAGGGGTGGGGATGGGAGGCCGTGGCTGGTGTCGGGTTCATGTTGGAAGTGATGGAATGAGGTAGGTTAGGAACTCAAGGAGCTGACTGTTAGGGACTGACATGCGAAGAAAGAATGGGTCGACTAGGCTTATATTCACTGGAATTTAGATGAGAGGGGATCTTATAGAAATGTATAAAATTCTTAAGGGATTGGACAGGCTAGATGCAGGAAAAATGTTCCCGATGTTGGGGGAGTCCAGAACCAGGGGTCACAGTTTAAGAATAAGAGGTAGGCCATTTAGGACTGAAATGAGGAAAAGCTTTTTCACCCAGAGAGTTGTGAGTTTGTGGAATTCTCTGCCGCAGAAAGCAGTGGAGGCCAATTCACTGGATGTTTGCAAAGAGAGTGAGATTTAGCTCTTGGGGCTAACAGAATCAAGGGATATGGGGAGAAAGCAGGAACGGTGTACTGATTTAGGATGATCAGCCATAGCTCGAAGGGCTGAATGGCCTACTCCTGCACCTATTTTCTATGTGTCTAGAATTGGACCCAGCATATGACTGCACCGTAAGCTTATGGAAAACCAAATACATGCCACCTCACGGCCCTCTTTTGTTCAATCTGCTTTAAACCTCCACCGTCCCTGCTTTCCCTCTCTATCACCTCCCCCTTCCCAGTTCTCCCACTAGTCTTCCTGTCTCCGACTACATCCCATCTTTGTCCCGCCCCCTCCCCTGACATCAATCTGAAGAAGGGTCTCGATCCGAAACATCACCCATTCCCAAAGATACCAGAGGAGCAAGATGAACCACTCCGTCCAAATCGCCTGTACTGATGTGTAGTCCGCAAAGGAGCGTAACGTCCGCCATTTTAGTAGGCAAACCCCGCCGTTCACTCTGCCTCTCGCAGTGTAATCAGTGTTGTGGGGGGACAGTATGTGTGATGATACCATTAAAATGCAGAATATATCTCATCTGTCAACTCACAGATTTTTGTTATTTTTCTTTTAAAATGTTTCTGCAAGTTTCTGTCTACTAAAATGGTGCCGTGACATCATACGGTTTTTAGGGTCGAGTGGTCTATCTTGTTCTGCTCTATTATCTTTGCCCGTTCCGTCTCTCCAGAGAGGCTGCCTGACCCGCTGAGTTACTCCAGCATTTTGTGTCTACTCTAATAAACGTGTCAAATACTCCCTTTTCCTAATTCCCCGGTCTCATCCTCGAGTGGCCTGCAGTCTTCTTCTTCGTTTACTTGCAGAAACTGCACTTAATCTTCCTGTCAACCTACTCTGATAATCTACTTCCTCCCCCTCATCTTCTTTTCATCAAAGTTTGTCTGGTTTTTTTTTGTGTAGAATTCCCCCAATCCTTCCTTTCCTCTCGTGAGTCGGTCGGGATGATTATCGGAATGTATCTCTGTTGAGAACTGTGAAATCTGCCTTACAGCGAATGCAGCGCCGGAGACCCGGGTTCCATCCTGACTACGGGTGCTGTCTGTACGGAGTTTGTACGTTCTCCCCGTGACCTGCGTGGGTTTTCTCCGCGATCTTTGGTTTCCTCCCACACTCCAAAGACGTGCAGGTGTGTCGGTTAATCGGTTTGGTAAATGTAAAAATTGTCCCTAGTGTGTGTAGGATAGTGTTAATGTGCGGGGATCGCTGGGCGGCGTGGACCCGGTGGGCCGAAGGGCCTGTTTCCGCGCTGTATCTCTAAGCTCTAAACTAAACTAATCGAGCTGCCTCCCCAGCACTGGCAGGGGGAGGACTCGGCCCACAGCAGTATCGGCAGCTCGATCACCCTGCCAGTGCATCTCACGTCTCCTCGGGCTCTCCACACCTCCCCCGAGAGTCCGCACAGTAAGACACTCCTGTTCGTTAGTGGAATGAGATAGTGCCTGAAGGGGTTTCACCCCATCATTGTTTTATCCCATCACTCCACACCTGGAGTACTGTGTGCAGTTTTGGTCTCCAAATTTGAGGAAGGATATTCTTGCTATTGAGGGTGTGCAGCGTAGGTTCACCAGGTTAATTCCCGGGATGGCGGGACTGTCATATGTTGAAAGACTGGAGCGACTGGGCTTGTATACACTGGAATTTAGGAGGATGAGAGGGGATCTTATTGAAACATATAAGATTATTAAGGGATTGGACACGTTAGAGGCAGGAAACATGTTCCCAATGTTGGGGTAGTCCCGAACCAGGGCCCACAGTTTAAGAATAAGGGGTAGGCCATTTAGAACAGAGATGAGGAAAAACTTTTTCACCCAGAGAGTTGTGAATCTGTGGAATTCTCTGCCTCAGAAGGCAGTGGAGGCCAATTCACTGGATGCTTTCAAGAGAGAGCTGGATAGAGCTCTTAATGATAGCGGAGTCAGGGGGTATGGGGAGAAGGCAGGAACGGGGTACTGATTGTGAATGATCAGCCATGATCACATTGAATGGCGGTGCTGGCTCGAAGGGCCGGATGGCCTCCTCCTGCACCTATTGTCTATTGTCCATTGATCTGATGCAGGATTAATATTCATTACACTACGCTGACCTTTTGCCTTGCGGCTATTTAAAAATTCTCTGCAGCCTTCTCTCTCCTCGTGTGCAACGTAAATACCATTTAGCACCCGCTCATCCTCGGCTTCATTTACCTCTCTGATGTTCAAACCATTCCTCCTGGTCCGCTCAAGATTTCTGTTCCCTTGCTCGCGAGACAACCTTCAGAGTGTAACCTGCAATATTGGTCCAATTGTTCCCGGCTTTTGAAACATTGATCAAAGGAGCCACACTTCATAATGGTTATTACGTCGGACTGTGCCTGAACTTACAAGGGTCTGTAGATGCGGGGGATCTTGAACAAAATACAGTGCTGGAGGAACTCAGCCAGGCTGGCAGCACCCATGGAGGGAATGGACGGGCAAGGCTTCAGGTTGAGACCCTTCTTCAGACGGACGGAGTAGGGAGGGAGAAGACTGGAAACGAGAGGTAGGGGCAGGACTAAGCCTGGAGAATAAGAGGTGGATATACACCGATCAGCCAAAACATTATGACCACTGACAGGCGAAGTGAATAACATTGGTTATCTTGTTACAATGGCACCTGTCAAGGGGTGGGATATATTAGGCAGCAAGTGAACAGTCAGTTATCATATCATATCATATCATATCTATACAGCCGGAAACAGGCCTTTTCGGCCCTCCAAGTCCGTGCCGCCCAGTGATCCCCGTACATTAACACTATCCTACACCCACTAGGGACAATTTTTACATTTACCCAGCCAATTAACCTACATACCTGTACGTCTTTGGAGTGTGGGAGGAAACCGAAGATCTCGGAGAAAACCCACGCAGGTCACGGGGAGAACGTACAAACTCCTTACAGTGCAGCACCCGTAGTCAGGATCGAACCTGAGTCTCCGGCGCTGCATTCGCTGTAAAGCAGCAACTCTACCGCTGCGCTACCGTACATCAAGTTCTTGAAGTTGATGTGTTAGATGCAGGAGAAATGAGCAGGAGTAAAGACCTGAGCGACTTTGACAAGGGCCAAATTGTTATGGCCAGACGACTGGGTCAGAGCATCTCTGAAACGGCAAGGCTTGTGGGGTGCTCCCAGTCAGCAGTGGTGAGTACCTACCGACAGTGGTCCGAGGAGGGACAAACCACAAACCGGCGACAGACAGGGTGTTGGGCGCCCAAGGCTCATCGATGCGCGAGGGCAACGAAGGCTATCCCGTCTGGTCCGAACCGACAGAAGGTCGACTGTGGCACAAGTCACAGAAAATGTTAATGGTGGTCACGGGAGGAATGTGTCACAATACACAGTGCATCGACACCCTGCTGCATATGGGGCTGCACACGGAGAACCAACAGCATATTAGGCAGGTGGTCATAATGTTTTGGCTGATCGGTGTAAGTTAAAGGGTGTGAAGAGCAGGTGAGTGGAGTGACAAAGGCTAGAGATGAAAAGGTGACAAAAGGGCATCAGATAAGGAGAGAAGAGAGGGGAGCAAAATATACAGCAGGTGAGAGGGGTAACGGTGGAAGGGGATGGGGGGGAAAGGACAGGGGGCGTGCAGCGTAGGTTCACTAGGTTAATTCCCGGAATGGCGGGACTGTCGTATGTTGAAAGACTGGAGCGACTAGGCTTGTATACACTGGAATTAAAAGGATGAGAGGGGATCTTATTGAAACATATAAGATTATTAAGGGGTTGGACACGCTAGAGGCAGGAAACATGTTCCCAATGTTGGGGGAGTCCAGAACCAGGGGCCACAGTTTAAGAATAAGGGGTAGGCCATTTAGAACGGAGATGAGGAAAAACATTTTCACCCAGAGAGTTGTGAAGCTGTGGAATTCTCTGCCTCAGAAGGCAGTGGAGGCCGATTCTCTGGATGCTTTCAAGAGAGAGTTAGATCGAGCTCTTAAAGATAGCAGAGTCAGGGGGTATGGGGAGAAGGCAGGAACGGGGTACTGATTGTGAATGATCAGCCATGATCACATTGAATGGCGGTGCTGGCTCGAAGAACCGAATGGCCTCCTCCTGCACCTATTGTCTATTGTCCATTGATCTGATGCAGGATTAATATTCATTACACTACGCTGACCTTTTGCCTTGCGGCTATTTTTAAATTCTCTGCAGCCTTCTCCTCTATCCTCGTGTGCAACGTAAATACCATTTAGCACCCGCTCATCCTCGGCTTCATTTACCTCTCTGATGTTCAAACCATTCCTCCTGGTCTGCTCAAGATTTCTGTTCCCTTGCTCGCGAGACAACCTTCAGAGTGTGACCTGATTCAGCGGGACTGTCGTACGTTAAAAGACTGGAGCGACTGGGCTTGTAAATGCTGGAATTTAGAAGGATGAGAGGGGATCTTATTGAAACATGTAAGATTATTAAGGGATTGGACACGCTAGAGGCAGGAAACATGTTCCCGATGTTGGGGGAGTCCAGAACCAGGGGCCACAGTTTTAGAATAAGGGGTAGTCCCATGAGTCCCGGCAACATCCTCGTAAATCTCTCAGGAGAGATTGGACAGGCCAGGATTCATTCCTTGGAGTGCCCAGGGTGATTTTATAGAGGTGCATAAAACCATGAGGGCAATTGATAGCGTGAATGCACAGAGACTTTTTACCCAGGGTGGGGAATCAAGAACCAGAGGACACAGGTTTCAGATGAGTGGGGGGGAAATTATCGGGAACCTGAGGGCAACTTTGGCGCTCAGCAGGTGGTAATGCCCTGTTTAACTCACACTGAGTGCCCCTGAGTAGCTCACACTGTGGGCCCTGTTCAGCTCACATTGAGGGCCCTGTTTAACACACCGTAGCCCCTGTGTAGCTCACACTGTGGCCCCTGTGTAGATCACACTGTGGCCCCTGTTTAACACACTGTAACCCCTGTGTAGCTCACACTGTGGCCCCTGTGTAGATCACACTGTGGCCCCTGTTTAACACACTGTAGCCCCTGTGTAGCTCACACTGTGGCCCCTGTGTAGATCACACTGTGGCCCCTGTTTAACACACTGTGGCCCCTGTGTAGCTCACACTGTGGCCCCTGTGTAGATCACACTGTGGCCCCTGTTCAGCTCACACTGTGGCCTCTGTTTAACACACAGTGGCCCCTGTTCAGCTCACACAGTGGGCCCCTGTTTAACACACTGTGGCCCCTGTTCAGCTCACACAGTGGGCCCCTGTTTAACACACTGTGGCCCCTGTTTAACACACTGTGGCCCCTGTGTAGCTCACTGTGGGCGCCTGATTTGCTCACTCACTGACTTTAGACTTTAGAGGAACAGCGCGGAAACAGGCCCTTCGGCCCACCAAGTCCAGGCCTACCAGCGATCACCCCATACACTAGCACTATCCTACGCACAGTAGGGACAATTTACAATTTTATCGAAGCCAATTACCCTACAAACCCGTACGTCTTTGGTGTGTCAGTGTAGTTCACCGGAGTTCAGGGTTTCAGTGAACACTGCACAATGTGGGGCGATAATAAAATATGAGTTAGGACTAGGGTTGCCAACTTCCTCACTCCCAAATAAGGGACAAAGTAATGTCACCACCCCGCGCCCCACATGACCTCACCCAGCCAGCGGCCACGTGCTCACGCTCCACCAATGGCGGCCGCCTGGGCCGGGAGGCGGGTTGCTACGCAACCTCCGTTAGGTGGTGCCCGGGCATACACTGTCCAGAACTGCTGTGGTCCCCGGGCTACAGTGTCCGGGCCTACATTGTCCGGGCCTACAGTGTCCGGGCCTACAGTGTCCGAGCCTACAGTGTCCGGGCCTACAGTGTCCGGGCCTTCAGTGTCCGGGCCTACAGTGTCCGGACCTACAGTGTCCGGGCCTACAGTGTCCGGGCCTACAGTGTCTGGGCAAATAGTGTCCGGGCCTACAGTGTCCGAGCCTACAGTGCCGTCCGGGCCTAATACGGGACAAGGGCGGTCCCGTGCGGGACAAACCAATTTAGCTCAAAATACGGCAGACCCGGCTAACACGGGACAGTTGGCAACCCTAGTTATCATTACTCTTTACCTGTGATAATAACTACAAAATTGGCTCTTCCATCAACTGCACTTAGTTATATCGTCGGGTCACAAGATATAAAAGGCCTGCTCCAGTCCTCAGAGAGCTTGTTTCAGAGAGATGGCCCCACGTGATGTTGCTAATGGACTTCAGGGAGAGGAGGAAAGTACTGCACCAAACGTTCAAAAGGGATGATCTTGCGGGTGATTTAATTCCGCAGACCCCAGGCAGCAGAGAGGATGGAGTGCGTGCCAGCGCGTCCAACGCCTACCGCCGATTTAGTTTTGGTTTAGAGACACGGCGCAGACACGGGCCCTTTGGCCCACCGAGTCCGCGCCGACTAGCCGACTTAAATCTCCAGAGGGGCAAGATGTTTGCGCAGAAGGTGGTTCGGTATACGGAACGGGTTGTCAGCGGAGGTGGTTAAGGCGACGTTTTAGTTTCAGGGCCGAACACGGGCAGGGCGGACTAGCATAGGGGCACTCAGGTCAAATTGGGCTGAAGGGCTTGTTTCCTTGCTGTGTGACTCTATGACTATCACTCCATCCAATGCAGTTCAAGCGTGATCCACAAAATCAATAGCAAATTTGCAGATGATACAAAGCTGGGTGGTAGTGTGAGCTGTGAGGAAGATGCTATGAGGTTGCAGGGTGACTAGGACAGGTTGTGTGAGTGGGCGGATGCATGGCAGATGCAGTTTAATGTGCATAAGTGTGAGGTTATCCACTTTGGTGGTAAGAATAGGAAGGCAGATTATTATCTGAATGGTGTCAAGTTAGGAAAAGGGGACATGCAACGAGATCTGGGTGTCCTAGTGCATCAGTCACTGAAAGGAAGCATGCAGGTACAGCAGGCAGTGAAGAAAGCCAATGGAATGTTGGCCTTCATAACAAGAGGAGTTGAGTATAGGAGCAAAGAGGTCCTTCTGCAGTTGTACAGGGCCCTAGTGAGACCGCACCTGGAGTACTGTGTGCAGTTTTGGTCTCCAAATTTGAGGAAGGATATTCTTGCTATTGAGGGTGTGCAGCGTAGGTTTACTAGGTTAATTCCCGGAATGGCGGGACTGTCATATGTTGAAAGACTGGAGCGACTAGGCTTGTATACACTGGAATTTAGAAGGATGGGAGGAGATCTTATCGAAACATATAAGATTATTAAGGGGTTGGACACGTTAGAGGCAGGAAACATGTTCCCAATGTTGGGGGAGTCCAGAACAAGGGGCCACAGTTTAAGAATAAGGGGTAAGGCCATTTAGAACGGAGATGAGGAAAAACTTTTTCAGTCAGAGAGTTGTGAATCTGTGGAATTCTCTGCCTCAGAAGGCAGTGGAGGCCAATTCTCTGGATGCTTTCATGAGAGAGCTAGATAGAGCTCTTAATGATAGCGGAGTCAAGGGGCATGGGGAGAAGGCAGGAACGGGGTACTGATTGAGAATGATCAGCCATGATCACAATGAATGGTGGAGCTGGCTCGAAGGGCCGAATGGCCTCCTCCTGCACCTATTGTCTATTGTCTAATAGTAACACACACACCTCTTGGTGGGGTACAGCATCCTCCCCTGTTATCCCAGCTACCCCTTCTGAATCAGTGGTGGTCGTGCCGAGCCTTGTCGTTTACACACCCGTGGTGCTGCTGCCTGTAAGAATGTCATTGTTCCGCCTCGGTACACGTGACAATAAAACGCTTTTGACACCACTCCCGAGAGACGCAGCACAGAAACGCCAAGTCTACGCCAACCGCCAACCACGCCACTGATGCCAATCCCACGGCAATCCCATTTGTTTGTTCTTCCCACGTTCTCACCATCACCCTGCCGATTCTCCCACCCAAAACCAAAGATACTAGAGGAGCAAGATGGACCACTCCGTTGAAATCGCCTGCACTAATAATAATAATAATAATAATAATAATAATAATAATAATAATAATAATAATAATAATAATAATAATATTCATTTATTGTCGTTGCAACAAGTGCAACGAAATTAAAAAATAGCAATCCTGACGGTGCGTAAAAAACATATATGCAATAAATGCAAAACAAATAAATACCAATATATTAAATACAAAAGTTTTAACAGTGTGACCTATTGCAGAAAGTGGTGTTCAGTTCTCGTATGGCCCTGGGGTAAAAACTGTTCTTGAGTCTGTTTGTTCGGGATTTGATCGACCTGAAACGTCGACCAGAGGGCAGAAGAACAAACAGACGGTGGCCGGGGTGGGATGGGTCTTTTATTATTTTGCCTGCTCTACTGAGGCAGCGCAGACTGAACAGGTGCTCCAGGGAGGGCAGTGAGCAGCCGATGATCTTCTGGGCCGTCGTGATGACCCTCTGAAGGGCCTTCCTGTCCTTTTCTGAGCAGCTGGCATACCATGTGGTTATACAGTATGCCAGCACACTCTCGATGGAGCAGCGATAGAAGGACATCATGAGCTTCTCCTGCAGGTTGGTTTTCCTGAGGATCCTCAGGAAGTGGAGTCTCTGCAGTGCCTTCTTCACTGTGGTAATGGTGTTGGTAGACCAGGTAAGATCCTCTGCGATGTGCGTACCCAGGAACCTGAAAGCGGGTACCCTTTCCACACAGACCCCATTGATGTAGAGTGGGTCGTGTTCTGCACTGGTTTTCCTGTAGTCTATTATAAGTTCCTTTGTTTTGGAGGAGTTCAGGACAAGATTGTTCACTGAACACCATGCTGCCAGCCTTTGGATTTCATCCCTGTAGGCTGTCTCATCTCCTCTTGAGATGAGTCCAACCACAGTCGTGTCATCCGCGAACTTGATGATGGTGTTGGTGGGATGGGTGGGGGCGCAGTCGTGAGTGTAGAGGGAGTAAAGGATGGGGCTCAACACACAGCCCTGTGGTGAGCCGGTGCTCAGTGTAATGGTGGAGGAGAGGTGAGGGCCTATTTTGACGGTCTGGGGGCAGTTGGTCAGGAAGTCCTTGATCCATTGGCAGATGGTTTGGGAAAATCCAAGGTCAGAAAGTTTGGTAACCAGTCTGCTCGGGATGACTGTGTTAAAGGCAGAGCTGAAGTCTAGGAAGAGCATCCTCACATAGCTCCCCTGGTGTTCAAGGTGGGTCAGTGCAGTGTGAAGAGCGGTGGCGATGGCATCCCCTGTAGACCTATTTGCTCTGTAGGCAAACTGGTATGGGTCAAAGGTGGGTGGGAGGCTGGCTTTGATGTGCTGCAGGACCAGTCTCTCGAAGCACTTTGTGATGACCGGTGTGAGTGCTACCGGACGGTAGTCGTTAAGGCCGCTGATGACAGACTTTTTCGGCAGTGGGATGATTGTGGCGGACTTCAGGCAGGGAGGGATGGTGGATTTTAAAAGGGACAGGTTGAAGATTTTTGTGAAGACCTCAGATAATTGGTCTGCACATTCCTTCAGCACTCTGCCCGTCACACCATCGGGGCCTGCAGCTTTCCTGGGATTCACTGCTCTGAGCACGCGCTTAACATCATACTCCTGCACAGTGAAGATGTGGTTGTCAGGTGCTGGAGAGGGTGTTATATCTGCCACTGTAGCTTTCACCTCGAAACGAGCAAAGAAACAGTTAAGTTCCTCTGCCAGTGAGGCGTCGCCGTCGGCAGTCGTGCGGTTGCTGGTCTTGTAGTTGGTGATGTGCTGGATGCCTTGCCATACCCGCCATGGGTCATTGTTGGTGAAGTGGTCCTCAATCTTCCTCTCGTAGGACGCTTTGGCATCCTTGATGCCTCTCTTCAGGTTGGTTCTAGCAGCACTGTATAGAGCTCTACCACTAGACCTGAAGAAGATGCAAAGCCCACACACAGACAGCGGCCGAGGGCAGGATTGAACCCCGGGTCTCTGGCTCTTATTGGATAAGGTTTCCTGCCCCGTCCCCTTGATGGGTCATTGTGCCCCATTCAGCAGCACTCAGCAACATAGAAACATCGAACATCGGTGCAGGAGGAGGCCAGTCGGCCCTTTGAGCCAGCACCGCCGTTCAACATGATCATGGCTGATCATCCTCAATCAGTACCCCGTTCCTGCCTTCTCCCCATACCCCTTGATTCCGTTAACCCTAAGAGCTAAATCTAACTCTCTCTTGAATGCGTGTAGGAAAGAACTGCAGATGCTGGTTTAAATCGAAGGTAGGCACAAACTGCTGGAGTAACTCAGCGGGACAGGCAGAGAGTGGTGAAGGTGTGGAATTCTCTGCCTCAGCAGGCAGTGGAGGCCAGTTCATTGGATGCTTTCAAGAGAGAGCTGGATAGAGCTCTTAAGGATAGCGGAGTGAGGGGGTATGGGGAGAAGGCAGGAACGGGCTTGAGAGTGATCAGCCATGATCACATTGAATGGCGGTGCTGGCTCGAAGGGCTGAATGGCCTCCTCCTGCACCTATTGTCTATTGTCTATTGTCTATCTCTGGAGAGAAGGATTGGGTGACGTTTCAGGTCGAGACCCTTCTTCAGACTGATGAGTGACGCTTTGGGTCGAGACCCTTCTTCAGACTGATGGGTGACGTTTTGGGTCGAGGCCCTTCTTCAGACTAATGGGTGACCTTTCGGGTCGAGACCCTTCTTCAGACTGATGGGTGACGTTGTGGGTCGAGACCCTTCTTCAGACTGAAGAAGGGCCTCGACCCGAAACGTCAGCCATTCCTTCTCTCCAGAAATGCTACCTGACCCGTTGAGTTTTCTTTTAGATTTAGAGATACAGCGCAGAAACAGGCCCTTCGTCCCACCGGGTCCGCGCCGCCCAGCGATCCCCGCACATCAACACTATCCTACACACACTAGGGACAGTTTTTACATTTGCCAAGCCAATTAACCTACAAACCTGCACGTCTTTGGAGTGTGGGAGGAAACTGAAGATCTCAGAGAAAACCCACGCAGGTCACGGGGAGAACGTACAAACTCCGTACAGACAGCACCCGTAGTCGGGATGGAACCCGGGTCTCCGGCGCTGCATTCGCTGTAAGGCGGCAACTCTACCGCTGCGCCACCGTGCCTCAGTTTGCGTTTCTTCCCTCCCCTCTTGAACACACTAGGTCTGCTCGGACTTTGAGATGTGGTCTGTGATCGAGAGACGTGGACACAAGTGCCCGTGTAGCCGTGTCGCCATCAGTGGTGGAGATTCACAAGCCTTTAATAATCCTGGCCATGAATTGACATTCCTGTGCTCCCTCTCCCTCTCTGTTGACTCCATTGTGGTGAGAGATTCCTCGAGCTCTGTGAAATTCCCTCTCCATCCCACCCTCCCCACCTCCGCAGCGTCTGCTCTGTGGAAGCTGCTGTCCACTCTTCCCCCCGAACATAGCTGCGTGGGATGGCCGCTTCTTCCAACACGACACAAGACCACGTTTGTTCTCGTGCAAACAGAGTAGACTGTGAGCAGATTCACCGTGAGTGCTTTGTGCTTGGCTGTATCACCACTCCCTTGCTTGTCCATCGTTCATCTTGGTTGCTGCGGCATATTTTCTCCTTTGCAAAATGTATTCAAAGTTGCCAAGATTTAATTTTAGCCTGAGCACAAAGACTGTGTATGGCTGAGAGTATTTGTCTGTCCATTTGATAATTAAATCGAAGGTAGACACAGAACGCTGGAGTAACTCAGCAGGTCAGGCAGCATCTCGGGAGAGAAGGAATGGGTGACGTTTCGGGTCGAGACCCTTCTTCAGACTGATAATTATATCTTATCACTTCTGGTGTAAAATGCCTTTGGTTTTAGTTTTAAAGATACAGCGAGGAAACATCATATAAAATTATAAAAGGACTGGACAAGCTGGATGCAGGAAAAATGTTCCCAGTGTTGGGGGAGTCCAGAACCAGGGGCCACAGTCTTAGAATAAAGGGGAGGCCATTTATAACTGAGGTGTGAAGAAACAGAGGGCAGTGGAGGCCAATTCACTGGATGAATTTAAAAGAGAGTTAGATAGAGCTCTAGGAGCTAGTGGAATCAAGAGACATGGGGACAAGGCAGGCACGGGTTACTGATTGTGGATGATCAGCCATGATTACAATGAATGGCGGTGCTGGCTCGAAGGGCAAAATGGCCTCCTCCTGCACCTATTTTCTATGTCTTTGTTTCTATGTTCATCCCTTCGGCCCAACGCACCAACCAGCGATTGCCCCGTACACTAGCGCTATCCGACACGCACTGGAGACAATTTACAATTTTATTTAAGCCAATCAATCGACAAACCTGTATGTCTTTGGACGGTGGGAGGAAACCGGAGCACCCGGAGAGAACCCACAGGGTCACGGGGAGAACGTACAAACTCCGTACAGACGGCACCCAGAGTCAGGATTGAAGCTGGCGCTGTGAGGCAGCAACTCTACCGCTGCGCCACCTTGGTTACCCTGATGCATCCAGTCTGACTGGTCAGTTCACCCCCTCTGGTGGCTGCAAGATCGGCCCTCTATCATGAAAGTGAAATTAAGACAGATAATTCTGGGAAGGCCAGCAGCTCAGGCAGCATCTGAGAAGTGAGGGGGGGGGAAGAGAGTTAATGTTCCAGGTCGTAAACGGTCCTTACTGTGAAAGAGAGCATTGCACAGAAAAACGCCGAGTCTACGCCGACCATCAACTACCCTCTGACACTAACCCCACAGTCTGAAGAAGGGTCTCGACCCGAAACCTCACCCATTCCTTCTCTCCAGAGATGCTGCCTGACCCGCTGAGTTACTCCAGCATTTTGTGACACCTTCGATTTGTACCAGCATCTGCAGCTGTTTTCCTACACCACTAAGGCGGCACGGTGGCACAGCGGTAGAGTTGCTGCCTTACAGCGAATGCAGCGCCAGAGACTCAGGTTCGATCCCGACTACGGGTGCTGTCTGTACGGAGTTTGTACGTTCTCCCCGTGTCCTGCGTGCGTTTTCTCCAAGATCTTCGGTTTCCTCCCACACTCCAAAGACGTGCAGGTTTGTAGGTTAATTGGCTGGGCAAATGTAAAAATTGTCCCTAGTGTGTGTGGGACAGTGTTAATGTGCAGGGATCGCTGGGCGGCCCGGACCCGGTGGGCCGAAGGGCCTGTTTCCGCGCTGTATCTCTAAATCAGAAAATAAATAAATCTAAAATCTAATCCCACGGCAATCCTATTTGTCCGTTCTTCCCACATTCTCAACACCGCCCGGCCGATTCTCCTACACACGGACACACTAAACATCATTCACAGAAGCCCATCAACCCTAACAGCCCGCACGTCTTTGGGATGTGGGAGGAAACTGGGGGTACCCGGAGGAAACCCACGCAGGTCACGGGGGGAGCGTGCAAACTCCGCACAGACAGCACCCGAGGTTAGGATCGAACCCGGGTCTCTGGCACCGTGAGGCAGCGGCTCCACCCGCTGGAAGGATGGGGGTTGGTGGAGCAGTGAGTTTTTAAAGCAGAGGTAGAGTTTGGGGATGGGGCCAGTGTACGTCTGGAACAGGGATTGTTCGACGTACCCTACAATGAGGCAGGCACAGCTAGGGCACATGCGGGTGGCCATAGATTTGGAGGAAGTGGGCCTTGGACATGGAGGAAGTAGGAGGAGTCGAAGGAGAAGTTGTTGAGGGTGAGGACCAGCTCCGCTGGGCAGAGGAGAGTGTTGGTAGAGGGAAATTGGATGGTTCTGTGGTTGAGGAAGAAACAGAGGGCTTTAAGACCCTCTGGGTGGGGGATGGAGGTGTAGAGTGACTGAACATCACCCATTCCTTCTCTCCCAAGATGCTGCCTGACCCGCTGAGTTACTCCAGCGTTGTGTGTCTACCTGGGGGTTGGTGGGACAGGACTAAGAGTGGGTGGGTGGGGAGGGGCAGGGGGGTTGGCAGGGACAGTTAAACCCCTATCCCACTGAGGCGATTGTTTCGGCAACTACAGGCGACTAGGCTGTGTCCACACGGTCGCCGGGGTGTCGCCTGTACGGTCGTGAGTCGTCTCCAAAGAGTCACAGCGTCTTTCTGGTCGCTGCTGGATTTTCAGAATGTTGAAACATTTTCGGCAACAGTGGGTTTGACGCCAATGAGCGTAGCTTGACGTCTCCTGACGAGGGCGCTGTCATAGGTTGTCACCAGGTGACGTAGGCTGTCGCCGGTGCTGACTTCGGTGAATTCCATTGGCGACTATCTTCGCCAACCGGAGACAGGTACCGGCGTCAAAACCGGAGGCCAAAATGACGTGAATTGCCTTCAGTTGTCGCCGACAGGGTCGTAGCCTGTCGCGGGTGGACGTAGGTTGACTTGGGTTGTCGTAGGTTGTCGGCTGTGTGGTCGCAGGTTGTCGTAGGTGCGGTCGTAGGTGGACGTCCTACCCGTGACGATCGGGTCGCCGGGTGTCGGTAGCTTGCCGTAGCTTGACGTCGACTGGGTGGTAGGTTGTTGTAGCTTGTCGTAGACATTGTCGTGGGGGGGGGTCCAGTCACCGGTTTCTCGGTGACCTGCTACGACTATGACAGTCACCGGCAATCGCCTAAAAGTGGGACTGGCCCTTTAAACGGAAAGAAACAGCTCAGTAGCTGTGGAACGAGGGAGCGAGGATAAAAGCAAAGGAATGTAAAACTGGTGAAAATCCACATACAAAATGGAGGAAAGCAAACAGAAGGAACTGCAGATGCTGGTGTACAGTGAGGATAGACACAAAGTGCTGGAGTAACTCAGCGAGGCAGGCAGCAGGCACAAAGTGCGGGAGCTATTCAGCATCGCAGAAGGAAAAGGATGGGTGACGTTTCGGGTCAGAACCGCTCTTCAAACGTTCCCGCAGTCAGGAGGAGTGTTCCGACCTGAAACGTCACCCCATCCTTTCCCTGCAGGGATGCTGCCTGACCCGCTGAGTTACTCCAGCACTCTGTGTCCATCCTCGGCATAAACCAGCCTCCTCACAGAAAGATCACTTGCAGGCGGATGGATGAGAGCCCACGGCTCCAGCATGTGCCTCTGTCGTTGGCGTTGAACATCAACGTGCCTGAGTGAAGCTGACAGCAGCCATGTGGAATCGGCTGTCCCCTGGGCCTTCAGAGGCTGCCCATGCACCCGGCCGTTCCCAACACCTCCAGCCGCCATCCTCACGCACATCAGACGCAGGGACAGCAATAGACCTCCCAGCTCCCCAGGATCAGAGCCACAGTCACAACGTAACGTTTGGTCGTGTTTGAACAACGGTGCATCTGTATTCTTTGTTGTTTAGAAAGAACTAGACCAAGTGGACCTGTTGGGCCCAAACCTCTCCTGCATTGGTGCAGCACCCTGTCCTCTCCCCTCTCTCCTCAATCCCCCCCTCCCCTCTTCCTTCTTCCCCACTCCCCCTTCCCCCTCCCACCCTCCTCCCCTCTCCCTCCCCTCCTTTTAATCTTTAAAATGTGAATAACTTTAAAAATATAACACCGATTTCAATAAAACTACTTGCATTATCACTAAAGTGACAATGGTGAGTAAGGTGGGCCTAGAACTGTCGCGCTATCGTGCACCGTTTTGGCTGCAGTTCAGTCACAAACAAGATAACAAACGAGAGTTTTAGTATATAGATGATGGGCGGGACAAGGGCGGTCCCGCACGGGACAAAACAATTTAGCCCAAAATAAGGGGTGTCCCAGCTAATATGGGCCACTTGGCAACCCTAATCCCCACATCAGCCAGCCCCACTCTCACAACTCACTGTTCTGACTTTAATTTTAATGAAAGTCATTTCAATTTCATTGAATTGAACTTTAATTTAATTATATTCCAGGTTCTGGTATTTCTGACTTAACTCGTCACCCCTGATTTACCATTCCATTGGCACCCACTTTGCACTGGCACTAACGACTTGTTTCATTCAGTCTCTCTCAGTCCACCCCCCACAGACCTCCCCTTCTGTTCTATGGACAATAGGCAATAGACAATAGGTGCGGGAGGAGGCCATTCGGCCCTTCGAGCCAGCACCGCCATTCAC